>NC_134708.1:102033322-102333322 GCF_043290135.1 Rhipicephalus microplus
ATACTTTACGTAGATACGTTCTACGTATACGTATACGTAAGCACGCGCAGACTGTGCTTACTGCACACCGGTTGAGCCTATAACAAGGCGGGATGCACACAACGGCCTACTGACAGCAGCAATTTTGCATGAGGCCAATTGACATGCCACGCAGGAGCAGTTATGTTTGATGTGAAAGAAGTGCCAATCTCGTTCTCAAGTACGGTACAGCTTCATGCAGTTGCGTTCCTTCGCAGTGTCAAGGCTTGAAATGGTGGGACGAAGAATATGTCTCGTGGAAACGCTAGCATATTCGTGTGCATAGCCAGGCGCAGTGCTCGTCTTGAGATGGTGGGAGGGGGGAGTGTTACCGCAGTGCCCCCTACTTATTAAATCAATGCATGGAGCAAACTGCGCCCCCCCCCCCCCCCACATTCTTGAGCGATTAGAGAGGCCAGCCACTTACCTGCCCTCTCTCTGTGTGCATACCTCAATCGGGCTCGTGTCCTCGCCTGGGAGACAACTGCTGCGTCAACCAACCCCATTTCTCACGCTCCTTCTTCACAAGCATCTCGAAGGCACCAAGTCAAGCTCTGCCAAACCACCTTAAAAACCGCGTTCCTTCGCCTATACATCTTCAGATTTTATCACAATCCACTTAAATTCCTACATCGTTTACCGCGTGTAAATACGCATCGAATACGCTTAAGTAAACTGCGTAACCCTTTATCGAATCGCACTTTCCAGTACAACAGAGTAGGTTTCTTTCAGGTTGGATTCGTCACCGAGAACAAGGTGACGCCAACAAGTGGGCAAAGTCATCGCCCGCAGCGAAATGCTAGCTCCAAAGAACAACTCGACTCGACCTTCAGGGTGCTGGGTCCGGCAGGGCGTATCAGTCCCCCGGGCATGGTCATCGAACCGTACTTCCTTGGTGACTCCGTGACGCAGATCTCGCCAACAACGTTCGCCTTCTCCCGAAGAAGGCAACAAATCGCGGCGCCTCTCAGCGATGCGGACCTTGCCACCTTGGCACGGAGATCATCTTCGACTACAACGTTCAGCGATGAGGACTTCCAGATCAGCTACCACAAGGTATGGAGTGAAAAAAAAAATGTCTCAAAATGCAGCAGCACAATAATCAGGTGGTCAGTCACGAATGTGGCAATTATGCTTAACCCAGGAAAAAATAACTAATCAATGATTGAATCACAACGTCCGCGAAAGAATATAACCTCGATGCCTCCCGATCTTTACACAACTATCGGAGAATACTGCCAAATACCTAATCTCCAAAGGATTTTGCACGCTTGACCCTGCTTTATGGTGCGAAATCAGTTCTCACCCACTACAACGCAAAAACAAAGAGGGGATGTACATACATACATACATACATACATACATACATACATACATACATACATACATACATACATACATACATACATACATACATACATACATACATACATACATACATACATACATACATACATACATACATACATACATACATACATACATACATACATACATACATACATACATACATACGTACGTACGTACGTACGTACGTACGTACGTACGTACGTACGTACGTACGTACGTACGTACAACATAGAATGTGAACGGGGGAATGACCGCCTCCGTAGCTCAGTGGTAGAGCATTGGACACGTTCTTCAAAGGTCGCAGGTTCGAATCCTGCCAGCGGCATGTTATGATTTCGTCCACATTTCGTTCTTCACATTTACATTGTAAAAACTTCTATTAATATCCGCTACACTTTCCTTGGCATCATTGTGTGTTCTCATTATTTCAGCCTGCGCAAGAAACACAAGCAACGATGAAAAGCGGTGAACATTGAGCAGCCTTAATTTGAAAAAAAAAATGTACGCATATGTATACTCTCCCATACGGACTTCATCCGCTTCACATGCGTAGGTATGGCATGACATTATCAATGAGCTGCGTGGATGCCACGCTTAGGCAACACTTCCCCAGATAAACAAGTCGTTCTTTTTTTTTCAATATTGAAGCAGTCACAAGGCAGCCAAAAGTAGCCATTTAAAAATCATCACAGGTAGCGATAATGTAGCCATGGAGCCAACCTAGAATTTTCATCACCACGTGTGTTCGTAAAGTAGCACGTCTGCCGCAAAGTAACCATCAATAGGAAGCCTTCTTGTTGTCTCAAAGCTTTTTTGACACCGAATGTACCGGCTCGGCTCAATAGTACTTTGGTACCCACAAGGTGCTGGAGAGTTCGGTGGCATCCTGGCTGGGCGACGACGACGCCGACGACATCCTTGGAGGCACGCGTTCTCGGTACAGACAGCGGCGCGACGCCGACCGCGTGCCGTCGGTCGAGCTGCCATCGATACGGGCGACGCACAAGACCAAGTCTGAGCAGCTGACCACACGAGCTAGTGGCGTCGAGGACGTTGCCGTTCAGCGACCGCGCAGCGAAGACCTCTCTGTGCACATGCGAGAGCCCCAGCCGGTCGCCCTGAGACACCTCGAAACCTCCATCGTCCAGGGCGCCTTAAGAAGCCTACACGGGCAGTCAAGGGCTGACTCGGATGCCGAGAGGCTAGTCATTGCCTCGAGGGTCGGATTTGGATCGTCCCCTGCAGGTACATACATTTTCGGATATCAATTAGTCATTTACTTAGATAGATAGATAGATAGATAGATAGATAGATAGATAGATAGATAGATAGATAGATAGATAGATAGATAGATAGATAGATAGATAGATAGATATGTGAATAGATAGATAGATAGATAGATAGATAGATAGATAGATAGATAGATAGATAGATAGATAGATAGATGGATAGATAGATAGATAGATAGATAGATAGATAGATAGATAGATAGATAGATAGATAGATAGATAGATAGATAGATAGATAGATAGATAGATAGATAGATAGATAGATAGATAGATAGATAGATAGGATGGAATGGAATGGAATGGAATTGATGGGATGGGATGGAATGAAATGGAATGGAATGGAATAAAATGGAATGGAATGGAATGGAGTGGAATGGATGGACGGATGGATACGCCTAAGGTAACCGAAGTTCGCTAAGAAAAGCTTCGCATTAAAAAAAAAAGACTATGGAAGATGCTACTCACACAAAGGCGCTACTGACAACAAAAACGTTTATTTCAGTCACAGAGACAAGGTACATACCTACTTTGCCACTCGGTAGACACAACCATCCGCATAAAACATGAAAGAATTGCGAAAAACAAACTATCGATACAACAGCGATGGAAGCTTCCTACAACGAGGCTGAAAGAATATGGAAGGTGCTCATGTCTAAGGATAATTACAGACAAACAAGTCCACAGCGCTATTTTAGTGACGTAGCACCATCTCTCGTCGGTGACAGCAGTGATCTGCCATAATTCAGTGAGAAATGGGCAAAACAATCACCGGATTAAAAAGCTACTTTTCACAAACAAACCTGATTCAGCAAAGCAGATACCTATTTAAAAATCTTCTAAAAATGCAGTGCTGTACTACAAACAGCGTGGCTTCCAACGGTGTTTTAATATTTTACTATGGATCCTCCAGTGTTTCTAATGGATAGTGCTCAGTTACCCTGGTATGCCTCAAGCTTTGTTCTGCAATACTGTTGTTTCACTAAAGTGTTCTGGTATAGAACTAGGAACCAGTTTTGATAACTAGCTTTATTAAAGAGATCCGACGTTGTTTGTTTCCGCACAATTTTCATGGCAGGATGCCGTTGCTGCCACTGAGAAATGGCTTCACGTACAGTTATGTCCCAAAATCCTGAAAACAATCACGATATTGGTATTGATCATACTCGTAGGTCTCTTACTCTATAAGGGCAACATGATCACGCAGTTATTACATAAATGATAATAGCGCCTCTAGTGTAAGCTTAAGAATGCTACATAGGACACATTGGCATTTTTATGAGATGAGTACTTTAAAATCTGCAAGTATCGTTAGACTTGACTGAATCTCAGACAAGAAGATATTACTGAAGCTCCTTCGGTGTGCAAGTAACAATTTGGTTTGCTTCGCGTATCGCCTTTCTCCCGTCTCTCCACCAATCGCAAAGTGTTGTTTTACGTGGAGACGGTTGCACATAACTTTAGTTTTCTGCATATATATTTTCGGACCTACTCTTTTATTTTCCGTATCCAGTTAAGTCTTTTAGCTATGACTTATAGCTCTTCTGGCCGTTTTGATAGCGGTATACATAGCAAAATTAGTATGCCACAACATGAGTGTATGATGAGCATAACTTACTATTCATAACATGAAAATCATGTAATGAATGTTATCATTTACGTTTCATGGTCTCACTGCTCTTGCGGGGAAGGGTTCACTTAAATGACATATTGCAAAACTGGTATGGTATGACATGACTGTATAGCGAACATAGGTGACTGATGATGATGATATGTGGGGTCCCAAAACCACCATATGATTATGAGAGACGGCGTAGTGGAGGGCTCCGGGAATTTTGACCACCTGGGGTTCTTTAACGTGCACCCAAATCTGAGCACACGGGCCTACAACATTTCCGCCTCCATCGGAAATGCAGCCGCCGCAGCCGGGATTTGACCCCGCGACCTGCGGGTCAGCAGCCGAGTACCTTAGCCAATAGACCACCACGGTGGGGCTAGGTGACTGACTCTAACGTGGAAATCATGACATGCATGTCACGTAAATCTCGACTACACGCCACGCTCATTTTGCCCTCGCAGTCGTGTCGCTTGCTTCACACATACCAAATTTAGTGGTACGTGACGTGAATGGATGACAAAGGTATAGGACTGATGCATACATGATAATGATGGCATGCGTGTCATGTGAAACATGACTACATGCTACGCTCTTGATACGCTCGCGGCCGTTTCCCTAGCGTCGCGTATGCCAAATTTGGCATTACGGGACGTAAATACACGACAAACGTAAATGGGACGTCCAAACATGAAATAAAGACGCGCGCGTCAGCAAGAACATGACAACAAGCATGCTCATGATGAGCTCGCAGTCGTTTCGCTAGCCTCACATATACCAAATTTGGTATCACGTACGTGACGTGAAAAGAAGACGACTGCAATCAACACGTCCAAACATAATAGTACTACTATGCATGTCATGTAAAACGTGACCACATGTTTCGCTCATAGCGCACTCTCGGCCGTTTTGCAACAGCTTCAGATATACCAAATTTTGTATCACGTGACGTGAATACACCAAGAAGGTAAATGACGCGTCGAAACTTGGTAATCGTGATATGCGTGTCATGTATAATAAGACTACATGCTACGCTCATAGCGTGCTCGCGGCCATTTTGCTATAGCTTCAGATACACCAAATTTTGTATTCCGGGACGTGCATAGACCACGACGGTAAATGACACGTTCAGACTTGGTAATCGTGATATGCGTGCCACGTAGAACAGGACTGCATGCTACGCTCATAACTTGCTCGCGGCTTTTTCGCTACCTTCGCATATACCAAATTTGGTAATAGATCATGTGAATGGACCATGAACACAAATACCATGCGGAAACACGATGATTATGACATGGTAGTGATGTACGGCTTAATTTACGTCCACCGCGTTACGTTTTGCTGATTTTATTGGGACACATCCACCTGTCTCATTGGTGCTATGCATATAATTGATTCCCAGTGTGTTTGGGATCTGCCAATTTTTTTTTTCAGTCGACTATATCCTAAGCGAGCCAGTCCCATTTCATACCTAAGACTCCTCACTAATAATGTCGTCATTTTGCCTAACCCTTTGCCGTGTCCGTCCGCTCGCAGAAATGACTGGAATCTTTCAAGCTACAAAGGGAAGTCTGGGGTTCCATCATTCACGCTGTTTGACTGACTCGAAAATTCAGGGGCATATTCGAGAACAAGCCGGCTTTCTTGCATTCTGTTTTTCAAAGATGATAGTCTTTCTTCGTGACCTTCGACGCAAAAATTTTGTGTCTGTCTGTACATTTCTCTGTTTGTCCACCCTTACCGGTAACTCAAACGGCACCAAAGTGAACAAATAGTACTCCAAACGGCCGATCCCATCCGCAGCGCCCACCAATACTGCTGAAGGGTCACCGTTCATACTTGTGCGATTGTCAATTAAAGAGCAATCATTGCGCATATTTGAGGCACCATAACAACACGTCAATATTATTTATGTGTATTTTTTTACTAGAAAAGGCATACATAAGTAATTTTAAGTATCGTAGCCTTTATAACGCCGCGCTGGCCATGCAACGCTTGCATGAAACGGCAAGTGTTTCCAACCCTTTGCTAAGACGACACGGTGGTGGCACCTACCCGTCGCCTTGCGTTTTACACTTTATCACCTAAGAGATGGGCCCGCACGGCACGCGCCCCCATTTCCAGGATAACTGCCAGATAGCGCTCATGTCTCGCGTGTGACGTGGCTTAATGCGCTCGTTCGCCCCCGCTGCACGCCCGAACCAATGTAACGCAGCGCCTCCAGTATACCATTCACCGATTTTCTTGCGCAGACCGTCAAATAAACGTTTTGTTCACTTTCTCCAGATGCAAGACTATCGCCTTTCGACGACATTTGCGGTGTAACATGCAGATACCGGGCAAATTTTTTTCTTCCGTTTTCTTGTATTAGGTTTTTCAGATAGGCTTTCACCTGTTCTTCTGTTAGTATTGGATAAAGTAACTGTCACTTATTCTATTTTGGCACTTTCAGCAGCTAATCCTAATTGCACTCACCACTAATATTGCAGCAGTACCTCCCATTGAGCTTGTTAAGGCAATAAGGTGGAGGGTGTTAGCCTGTTGAGACTGGCGCATTTAGCAACAGACCTGCGTGCCTCGTGTACACTTGAAATCTTGGGTCCAGAGCGGGCGCTCCATCTAACGAGAGCTTTTCAGGTCTTCCGCAGACAAGCCAACCATCGGCGAATGCTTGCGATGAGGATGATGGTCCGGGTGGTACTCCCTGCTCAGAGTCACCTAGCAAGCCACCACCAGTCACGCCACCTCCACCGCCTCCACGCGTGGCTCCGGTCGAGAAACCACCGCGAGGCAACCATCGTCATCGCCAGGCCTCGGCCGACCAAGCAGTGCCGCGTTCGCCACCCTCTGTCAAGCTTTGTGCGCAGGAACAACCAGCCGAAGAGGGCCGCAAGTCGGGCAGTCCGTCCTCGCCGAGTCTGTTCAGGGACAAGCTGTCGCGGTCACCCTCACGATCGCCGAGGACGTCTTCGTTCTTGCAAGTGAGTGACTGAAGCCGGCCAACCTAAAAGGGACACTAAACAGAACACTGATTCGACGACGAATGCTGTTATGAGATCGCCACAACAGTCACAATTTGTGTCGTAGTTGCCCGCCACCACCGAGGTTGGCAACAACTACCGCGCAATATGAGCGAAAAATATGGAGGATCGAGCAAGATTTTAACCAAGGCCCTCAATGTGGAAGCTGAGTATTCCACCACAAAGCTACTCTATTGCTTCAAACTTCTCCGCAAAAGGCCTTAAAGGGACGTCGTTTGGGGCAAAAAATCACGTCAACGTGCGTAACCTAGCGTAGTACAAAAGTAAAACAACAAACCAGCCATCACGCTATGCGCATTCCGTAACAGCTTTGTAGTTTAATACTCCACAAACATTACAAGTGCCTTAGTAAAATTCATCACCATCGGCAAGTGCCTCAACCAACTGCACAGTTATCTACAAATGTGTAGCGGGTACCTCGCTTCTTCACAAAATGATTAAATGGCGTATTGGGTGCCTCTCTGCTTCGCAAAACTTAAAATAATTTACGGCGTTGTAAATACCTTAGTAACTGTCCAGCAGAGCCTCCGAATAACTCTACGTAGACTGACTTCCAGTTTTCGCTGTTACCTCACTGTGTGTTCCTTGAAGGCCTGACGCGTTGTTCTTCTACTCGTAAATTAAAATTTCACAACAGCGATACAGTCTCACCGCTACAAGGTGCTTGGGAAGCAAGAAAGCGTGTGGGTGACAACGCCACCTTGGAATTTCCGCATTGAACGTCGTGAAGTCATAGATTTTGACGGCGCCTGTTAGGTGATGGTAGTTCCTAATCAGAAAAATAAAGTAAATTCTCCTCTCGCAAAATCATTCTAGGAAATTTCGTTCAGCCAGTGTCGCTAAACATGAGAAAAAATGCACTTTGAAACACGTGGCTTCAAGCGTTGCGATTTTGTCGTGAAGTTTAAAAGAAACTCTTAGCTTGGTTTTCTCGTTTACAATTTATCATTGTAGATTTCTTATTAGAATTCTCAAAGTGCGATTCGTTAATTGAAAATGATTTATTAGCTCAATTTAGTGTCCCTATGATAGAATACTGCCATGGTTTTGAAATATTTTCTGATTGTTACTCTAAATAAAAAAAGCAGTGTCGGGATCCCCCAGAACAATGTAATGGTCCATGGCGATGCATTTAATATATATTTTAGCACCACTCTCTTAGACACTAGTTTGTTATTGATGGCATGGTTTCTCAGCGACGTGTCAACGCAGCCTGACGTGACGCCATGTGGACCGTGATTTGCGGCCTACTAACATCAGCTCCCTCATCTGCATCTGTCGTTACTGTTGTCTTGCTCTGGTGTGTGGAAAGCGTTGACGATCTGTGCCGAGGAGCGTTAAATGTGCCCTCAAATGAAGCTAGGAGCATATGCTAAAGGCTATACTCTAACGATCTGGCAGACATTCAGTTAACGAATCACCCTCACAAAATTTATTCTGAGTGGGTCGGGACAGTAATGAAAGTTCAAGTGGCTTGTGTGAGGGGGCGGGGGGGGGGTACATAACAATAACAGGGCTTTTCATTTTTTCCTCGCCTTCTCCCCGATTATCTCCCGAAGCGGGACGACGAGAAAAGCGTACATCGGAGGATGCCCCAGGTTGATACAAAATTACCTCTTCAACCGAAACACTGAGACACTTCCTTTCTGGTGAAAACCGCAGTCCATTGCAATATAAAAGCCCATGAACATCCTTAACCAAAATTTTAATATGGGACGAAAATTACCATGCATGTACCAGTTTTCTATAGATAAAGGGCACCAGACGACGTGTTTGAGACCTCTGCTATACATACCCTTATTGAGCCACATGTTATCATTATGCCTTGGAACACAGGCTACTGGACATCACAATACCATAATAAGTGACAAATATACCAAGTGCACTTTCCTACATTACACGGTAATACGACATGAATAAGCATAGTCCTGTTTTTATGTTTCATTTTATGAATTACTTCCATTACGTGGTAACTCTAAGGAGCACGTTTCGATTTCGTCAAGAGCGCATTCTGAGGCCGTGGCGCAGTGTAAAGGAATCAGCCGTGGCCGCCACATGAGGAAAGTTCATGCGGCTTCCGCAGAAACCTCACGCATAAAATCACTGGTGGAGCTTCCTGCATGTTGTCGCCGGCTCTTTTGCTGTCAGGGTATTGACGCTGGCCAAAACGCGCTCTGAAGCGGCCTGCTCAGCAAAACATTCTCCTGTCCCTTCCCTTCGCAGAGTGATATGGGTCTCTTTGACATGGGCCCAAAAGTGACTGCACTGACGCTGGCCAAACAGAGATACTGATGCAACACCACACGGAATGTTAAAGGCGAAGCATTTCTTAACAATATACGGTGATTTTGACCGTATCTATCTATCTATCTGTCTGTCTATCTATATATCTATCTACCTCCCTATCTATCTATCTATCTATCTATCTATCTATCTGATCTGTCCAGCCGCCTAGGACTTTTAGCTCTCCTGGCCGTTTAGATAGTGGTATTAATACCAAGCTTTGTATGGCATAACATGACTGTATGAAGAACATACTTGACTAGATATGACTTGAAAATCATGACATGTATGTCATGATTGTCATGATATACATTTCATGGTCTTGCTGCTTTTGCGGTTGTTTCGTTCACATGACATACTGCAAAACTGGCAAGATATGACATGACTGCATGGTGAACATATGCGGCAGACCCTAACGTGGAAATCATGACATGCGAGTCATGTAAGCCATGACTACATGCTACGCTCATAGTGCGCTCACAGTCATTTCGCTATCTTCACATAGGACGAATTCGGTGTTACACGATGTGATGAATGACAAAAGTATATGAGTGAAGCAAGCATGATAATTATGGCATGCGTGTCATGTAACAAAAAGACAACATATCACGCTCATGACGGCTCGTACGTGGCCGTTTCACTAGCTTCGCATTTACCGAATTTGGTATTTCCTGGCGTAAATGCAAGACGAAGGTAAATGACACATTCTAAAATAATAATAATAATGACATGCGTGTCATATAAAACATGACTACATGCTACGCTCATAGCATGCTCATGGCCTTGTGACGACAGAAAATAGCGCAGAGAAACGGGGACACAAGACGAGGACACACGGCACAGGCCATCCTTCCCATCATTTCCCATCATTTAACGTAACGAAGTAACGAAGGCCCATCATTTCCATGGCGGCTGAACGATCTTGGCGCCCAGTGATTCTAGAAAACTCTATGATAGCTTCCAGTGTAACTAGCGCCAGATTTCTCTGTATTGTAGGGAACTCATTAGGTTCACCATCATGTGATGTTGAACGGTGGTTCCGTTATTGCCCTCCATTGCGTATTAAAGCTTTCACCTGTGATAACTTCTTACGTTGGTTGTCACACTGCTGAATCGAGGCCAACGGTTCAAGTTTCCCGCCATGACCGCATTTCAATGCGGACAAAATTCATAGATCGCCTGTTTCGAATTAGCCGCAGAACTCTTTTGCGACATCTCTCATATCCATGTGCTTTGCAAAATGTAAAACCACAATTATTATGCGTTATCCTATCGGAACACGCGTATAGCGGACGTTCTAACGTCGTAAACACGCCATGAGGGAGTGCGACTAATAAACGTTCAGGTTTTTACAAACACATGCCCTGAACTACTTCCAGTTTTGTATACAACGACGTAGCATCTGACGGGAAAGGAAAGCCTTGTCGAGTAGCCCGCACGCCAAATGAATTTTCGAAGTGGTATCCTTGAATTTTATGCGTCCTGCTTTTATCTAAAAACGCAAAAGAGACTTTCCTAAAGCATATGGCTTCCGAAAATGATCTGTAGGCGTCTCTGGCGCTGCAGTCATTCGGCAACAATGGGAAAGATGGGCACTACACAAATTCGCCTTGTATTCGTGCTTGCAACTTCGAACGCACTTGTGGCCTTGTTAATTCCCGTGTTTTTGTTTTACAGCGAAAGCCATTATAAGATCGAAACTCTCGTCTCGCGCAGCGCCGTAGTTGTCCGCCGCCGCCGGTCTTGGATTTTTTCATATATGTGTGCAACAATCCTCTCCGTGCAGGCTTAGGAAAATAGCGCCTAGGAGTGATGGTCCATCCTATGTGCTCAAGCTTTGGTGACACTGAGAGCACGCTTTTTGCACCAGAGCTGCGAGTGCGGGAAAAAAGAAGGCGAAGTGAAGGCTTCGGTATCAGCTAAGGTGTGATGCACGACGTGCGTTCTCCTCGTGAAATTTGTCCACAGCCGGGCCGTACCCACAAATTTTTGTGGAGAAAGGGGGAGGGGGGAGTACTCTCTATACTATGCTGAAAACAAATGTCTCGGGGGGGGGGGGGGGGGTAGTACCAAGCCCTAGCTACGCCCCTGGTGTATACCGTAAAGTTACACTTGAAAAAGCCCGCCTACCAAGCTCCTACATCGTTGGCATGAGAGCACCCTCATAGGCGAAAAAAATCCATTCCGCTCAATGTCACAGACACTGTCGCAAGAGCGAAACACCTGCCCATCCTTCATGGGGCTATGTCGTTACTCTATATATATTTTTTTCAAGTCTTGCGTTCGTTGGCGCTTAGCTTCGGCCTTCGTGGTTGGCTCGTCGACCACATGCCCACTCTCGCTTTAAAACTTGCTCACGCCCAAGGTGGGTGACTTCATCATAAAGAGAATGAGAAAGGGTCGCCATTTTGAAAGGGCGAACTCCTGAACAATAACACACTATATATTTTACATTCCAAGGCGTTTCACCATCATCCTATCATGGCGTGTTTTACAGCGAAAGCTGTTATGAGATCACAACTCGGGTCACGCGCAGTTGTCCACCGCCGTTGTCCGTAACCGGTGTCCAAAACCTAGCACCAATGACACATTGGGGCTCAAATCCGGGTCGGCAGGGGGCCAGCCCAGTATTCTACAACTGAGCTACGGCGGTTTTTTTATATTTATTACTGCTTTTGCACGTAGTACATTGATTTAGGTCGCTATGAACACACAGCGATGACACACATCACCGGTGCTTGGGACTTGGCAAACTTGCCTTGGGTAGGCTTGATTTCAGGAAAGCAATCGTGTTAATGCGACTTATAAAGTATTTTAAAACAGCGAAACAACAAGCAGTCATCGCACAATGCGAATAGCGTAATGAGTGGGTCGTTCATTGCTCGAACCTATTACAAAGCTTTTTTTTTTTAGCTAGTAACTGTGGCGCATACCCACTTAAAGGGCCACTCACCAGGTTTGTCAACTTTCAGCTGACAAGCGCAATGCGTAGACGAGGTGTTCATGATCTCGTCTGCCAAACTTTGCAACGCTACCTGCCGCAGGAATGGGTGAAATAAGATAAAAGCTGCTCCCCCTCCCCTCTGCCGGCGCACGCGTAGACAATGAGGGAATGACGTCGGCGTATGAATAGCTCTACGTACACGGCAATGCAGTGACATTGGTCCTCTACGTAGACGAGTCTGCTCTGACGTTGTCAACAGTATACCACGTGACATGGCAAAAATTATGTAACACAACATGCGTAGTTTATGTATTTGTTGCTTTAAGAGATTAATAAAACTTAATATAAATAATGAGACGCAATAAAAATTGTACGCGTTTTTCTTTCATTTTTTTCCGTGAAATGCTACGAGATGCGGGGCTAAGGTGCCAGCGTTTCGCATGCGTTCGTGTCCCCGCGGTCAGCGCATTAAGCAGACGACCGCCGTGGAACGCTCCTACGCGCTCACGCACTCATTGTGCTCATCTACTCTACCGCGTCTAAGCCAGCGTTTTCAAACTATCCGGCAGAAACTGGCAGAAGCCCACAAGATAACGCTGGTCAACAAAGCAACGCTGCTCGGGTCTTCGGGGGTTGGGCTTGTTTGGGCACGTCATGCGCACGTCATCCAATGGTGAGATGCTGGAGAGGGTGGGGAAGAGATTTGGCTTGCGAAGGCTACGCGGAGGAGCGGCAAGGGATTCGAGTTCGCCTTCTTTCATCCTCGTTCCGCGCCGCTTCAAAAAGCCTCTTTTCTCCGCTCGTGATGAACCGATTCGAAAAATTTTTGTGGCGAAATGCTCCTCATCGGACACCCAACTACTTAAACTGTCTAACTAAAATTTGGTTTTGGGCCTGGTGAGTGGCCTGGCCCTTTAAGCCATAATTCCTCAACGTCATCAGCCGGCGCATGAATAATTGGCACAAAATTACTCGCAATAGTTTAGCAGATACCATGATTTTCTGAAGAATCACGAAAAATACCCTAGCGATTGTTAGCCTATACCCTAAAATTTTTATTATTAGTGCCGTAGTTGGCACCAAGCAAATGTGCTAGCGGCAGTTACTCGATGAGTGATTAGAAAATGCTCCGAAAGGCCGCTCTTCTGTAGCTTTGGCAGTGACTGTGTGACGCCTTCTGTGCAGCCCTGGCGTTTATTTTTTTTAATGTGCTGCGCATTTCTACAATGTTCGACGACACTACCATATTCGACGATTGTTAGACATGCCGTGGTCCAGGACCAATGTTTTCATTTTGCCCCGCTTGAAACCAATACGACAAAAAAAAACTGCGCTTGCCTTTCAGGCCTAAGATTGATTTCTACTTATGCAAGTACTGAAGCTGGCTGGTAGCAGGATAAGTAGATGATTAATTGCACACTCATTACCTTAATTAGAGAAACTCGCGTGAAGCCACACATTCATTCAATTAATTTCATGTAATATATTACTAAGTGCCTTGAAATCATGCTCCGCGAATTTCACGGTTTTCTGACAACGGAATCATAATGCGGGTCTGAAGAGGACAGACACTAATTCCAGAGTTCTTTCTATCGCACTCCGAACTCCATGTCCGTAAACGCCCGCTCCGCTTCGGTGTTTGAGAATGGTAAATAAAGTGAACGAAAGTTTGTTTGAGTTGTTGCTCCTTGGTACTTTCTTAATCGCGAAAGATTTCACTTAGTACAGTGTAAGCACTACCACGCAGGCGAGAACTGTTCGACACGAGCGCCCTCACCTGCCCGGCCGGAGGACACCGTCACCACCGCGGTCGGTCAACAAGGACGACGGCAACGAAATCGCTGCCGCCGAGTACAAGCTGACCATCATCAACGCCTGTCCGGGGACCGCTGTCGCAGCCGGCTTGCACGGTAATCCACTTTTCACCTTAGAACTTCTCCATGCAGCAAACCATCCCTTCGCGTAACCGTATTTTGTAAGAATGGTGGTGTAAGGTTTTTTTTTTTCCCAAATTATGTTTTGGTTTGCGTAAAGGCCAAGTAAAACCTCTCCTAGAACACCCTTAGGTGGCTGAGGATGTTATGATCTATCGAAACCCCTGTGGCCCTTTAAGGCAGAGTCCCAGATGATAAGTGGGAATAGCTGGTTGAAAATAGTTAGGTATCAGAAGAGATAATATTAAACTATCTGTCTCTTGTACGGCTATGTACAACACTTCACTTACGCGGAACAGGAATATTCCCACCTGCACTAAACAACAACTCAAGATACAATGGCTATATTTACCACGTGGCCGTTGTAAGGCTGTGCAGCGCGAGCGCTTCGTCTATCAGACGTATTTTAGATTATAACATGATTAGTTTGTCATCTCTTGTAACGTCACCCGTAAGAATATATAACCGGACTTGTCTTTAATTCTCAGTTTTTCGCTCACAAAACTCATCAATCGATTGACCACCACCATGACTGGGGTGTTTTGATTCGTGGAAACTGATGCAACTCGTCGGGATTTATAGACGCTGTCTTTTCATGGTCCATGTGTATCCCCTGCGAAGGATAGTTGACGCCCTTCACTGCATTAGTGGGACAAATTATTTCTCATCCACGAACCTTCGTCCCGGCTACTGGCAGATAGCACTTGATGGCATGGACTGTGAAAAGACAGCGTTTTTAACTCCCGACGGATTATTTAGGTATAATGTAATGTCACTACGGTTATACAATGCTTCAGTTACATTTGAATGCATGATTCCGCTCTCCTTCACGGTTTTAAATAGTCAATCTGCTTGTGATACCTTAATGACGTCATTTTCTTCTTACCAGCATTTCAAACCCGCCTCGAGCGCGGCTCGATCATTTTTTTTCCGTTTTCAGCGATGCAGGGCTTCAGCTAAACTCGTCAAAATGTCACTTCGGCCACCGCCAACTCACACTCCTCTGACACCTTGTCCATTCGTCTCGTGTTCGTCCATGTCCTGAGAAAGTTCACGCAGTGAACAACTTCCCTCTGCCTACCTCAACGAACGACGTTCGAAGCTTCGTGTACCTCTGCTCTTACTTTCGCAGATTCGTGTGGTACGTCGCCGACGTCGTGCGCCCCCTCATAGAACTGCTGAAGAAAGATGTGACTTTTGTGTGGGGACCTGAACAAGCCAGCGTATTCGCCGAACTGACCACCAGACTTACGACACCACTGATTCTCGGCCTCTTGATATGTCCACTCCAACAGCAGTGCGCACAAACGCAAGTGGCCACGGAATCGGAGCAGTGTTGGCACAAAAACCACATTGCTGCGAGCCCTCTTTTATCGCCAGTGGAACGAAATCACTGATCGCAAATCTCTCGTGCTCGTCTCCGCAGTGGGTAAATTTCGGCCATATTCGCATTGACGGCCATTCACAGTAGTCACTCAAGATCACGCCTTATGCTGGCTGTTCTCCTTAAAAGATCCTGGTGGACGTCTCGGCTTGTGGGCTATACGGCTGCAAGAGTATTTGTACACAGTTGTCTACAAATCGGGCCGCCACCATGAATATGACGACTGCTTGGCGCGTCATTCAGTCGACCAACCAGACCATTCTTGGAGCGGCGAGTCTGCCTGCGTTTTGGCACTTTCCGCCTTCGGCAACATCGAAGATGAGCAATGCCGTGGTCCTCACTCGAGATATATCATCCTTCGGCAGTTGGTCCCACAACTCCTCCGTCTCTTCATATGTTCTGCTCCGAGAGGTCGTATTATTGATACAGCATGCATCCTGATCGACCTTAATTACTGCTGCTGGTCATACCCTAACTTATCCGTCAGGCTGTCTTCGCGCAATTGCGTGATATTCCATCGGCTAGTCACTTGGGAGACTCAAGAACTTATGACTGCGTTCGACGTTGCTTCTTTCGGCCTGGTATGTACCGATCCGTCTACCGGTACGCCACCATCATCATCATGAGCCTGTCTACACCCATCGCAGGGTAAATGCCTCTCCCATGATCCACTCATCAACCCAGTCTTGTGCTTGCCGTTACCGTGCTAACCCTGCGAACTTTTTAATCTCATCAGCCCTCATGACTTTCTTTCTGTCCTTCGTGTGTTTTCCTTCTCTGGGAATCCATTCAGTTACTCTCAAGTATCAGCGGTTATCCTGCCTACGTTCTATTTGTCCGGCTCTCACCTGTTTCTCCTTAATTCTAACTATAATATCCTTAATCCTGGTTTGTTCCCTGACCCTCTTTGGCCTATTCTTGTCTCTTAATGACACACTTAGCAATTTCCTTTCCCTCACACGCCAAATTGTCCTCAATTTAATCTGAACCCTCTTTGTAAGCCTCCAGGTTTCTGCTCCTTGGGTGAGTAATGGCAAGATGCAGCTATTATATACCATTATATACCTTCCTCTTGAGGGTTAGTGGCAGACTACCATTCATGATTTCAGCATGTTTACTGACGTCATACACCTCTTCCTTATTCTTCTAATGATTTAACTTTCATTGTTCGGCTCCACAATAACTACATGTCCTGAATGGACATATTTCTTGACAACTTGCAGCGCCTGTGCACCTACCACAAAGGGCTGTTTTCTGCAGACTATTGCACAATACTTTTATGCATATTACTTTCATACCTATTTTTCTGTTGTCCGTGTCTAGTTCTTTAATCGTGAGCTGTAATTTGTCCTATGAGTCAATAATCAAGGCAATGTCATCAGCGAATCGCTGGTTACCAAGATACTCTCCATTACCTCTTATTCCCAACTCTTCCCAATCTAGGGTCCTGAAAACCTCCTGTAAACACGTGGTGAAGAGCATCGGAGATCATGTCACCCTGTCTTACACACTTATTTATTGAGATTCTGTCGCTTTTTTTATAGATAACTATATGGTGGCTATGGATCCACAGTAGATTTCTTCAAGTATGGTTGAGTAAGGTTCTTCCATGCTCTGATTTTGCTGTGCCGGCATTACTGCTGATGCATCGAGTAAAACAAACACCTTCTCGTAATCTATGAAGGCTACGTATAGAGGTTGGGGGTGGTCGGTGCATTTCTCTATTAACTGATTGATAGTATAAATATGGTCTATTCTGAAGTAGCCTGTGCGAAATCCTGGTTGGTTTTTGCTCGATTGAACTCTGATGTCGCCTTAATTCTATTAGCTATTATTTTTCGTAAATAGTTTGTAGAACGGAAAGTAAGCTGATTGGCTTGTAATTATTTAAGTCATTGATGCCTCCTTCTTTATGGATCAGAATGATGTTGGCGTTCTTCCGAGATTCTGGACCCCTTCCCGTCAAAAGACATTCGTATATGAGGTGGCCAGTTCTTCTAAAACGATTTCTCCACCTTCTGTCAGCAGGTTCGTTATTACCTTATCCTCCCCAGCGGCTTTGCCTGTTTGAATTCTTTCTAGGACTTTGCTTACTTTTTCTCTCGTTACTGGTAGCATATCGAATATTTCTGGACTATTATTGTTCCTCACAATATATTCCTGGCTGTTTTAGCTTTTGTAGAGCTATCTGTAGAACTCTTTCACCACCTTGACTATCCTATCCATATTGGTTATGACATTGCCTTTCTCGTTCGTTAATGCATACATCCGGTTTTTGACTATGCATACGTTTGCTTTCACTTCTTTTAGGCTTCTTTTGTTTTTTACAGCCTGCTCAATTCTCTTCATATTATACCTTCTTACGTCGACTACCTTACGCCTATTGATTAACTTCGAAAGCTCCACTACCTCTACTTTTGTCAGTTGCATTTGGAGCTTTAATGGTTTGTCGTCTCTCTTAAGATATTTCGTCTCCTGAGATAGTTTGCCAGTGTCCCGTTCTCTGATTGTACCTCCGACTTCCATTGCACACACTTTCATGATACTAGTAAGATTATCGTTCTTTGTGGCAACGCTATTGTGTGATACCTCGTTTACTGCCTCGAATCTATTCTGAAGCCAAACTCTGAATTCGTGGACTTTCACTCTCACCGCTAGTTCAAATATTTGTCTTCTGGCATATCAGTTTTTGTCCTCGCTTTTTTTTTAAATCTAGGTGAATACGAGCTCTCACCATTCTATGGCCACTGCATTGGATCTTGCAAACTACTTCTACATCCTGTACAATGCCTGGGCTTGCACACAAAATGAAGTCTATTTCATTTTTTGTTACGCCATTAGGACTTCGCCATGTCCACTTACGTTTAGCTTGTTTTCTGAAGGTGTTCAAGATCCGTAAAGTATTAAGTTCTGCGAGCTCAACTAATAACTCTTCTCTGGAATTTCTACATCCGATGCCATATTCCTCAACTACATGGTCTCCGGCCTGTTTCTTGCCAACTTTGGTATTAGAGTATCCCATCAGGATAGTATACTGTGACTTTAGTTTATTATTTACTGACTCGACGTCTTTATAGAAGCGTTCAACCAAAATACCATCATAGCTCGATGTAGGCGCGTAGGCCTCCACCACCTTCACCTTGTACCTTTTGTTGAAATTAAAGGGACCCTGCAACATTTTTTCAAGTAACCATGGAATGAATTCACTAGAGGAGCTTATTACCTGAAGAATTCAACGCCTCAAAAATTTTAGGAATCTGTCCAGTGCGAGTAGATTCCCATGCTGCAATTGCATTCTCTCTTCTTTCGTCCGGACGAAAGCGCTGGAGCTAAGCAGGGAGAAATGGCAGGGGCAAAAAAAAAAGAAAAAAAATCGTCATTTGCGCCTCGTGGCCTCGAGCACTTTTTTTTTCTTTTTTTGTCAAATGCACGGTCTTTTCAGGGTGATTGCGCGCACACTTTTCGACAAGTGGCGGCTGCCCACGCCTATCTCTGTAACAACGGAGTGCACTATTTTCAAATCAGCGAATAAATGATATATGGGCTGTCTACCAGTGATATCGGAGCGTCTTCCATCATTTCTCGAGAGAAAGAAAAGCAATTTTAGCTGAATTTAATAATTTATTGTGAATTCTAGGCTGTGTGCTGTGCTATAGTATTTAGCTCGCATGTTCTCGGGAACGTTTACTACCGATTGGCCGCGTTTCCTAACCATGTTTAAAAAGTGTTTGCAGGGCCCTATTAATTACGATACTTGCCACCTATCTATGATGCTATAGTACTCTTCTATGTTGCCAGTGATATTCTTGTGTATAAAAAACCCCACCCCTTTTTTTTTTCTCAACTAAGCCATGGTAGCATAGGACGTGTCCGTTCTTCAGCACTCTATGGGCCTCACGTGTCCTCCAAAATTCGCTGAGCCATATTAAATCATATTTAACACCCTCTGATTCCTTGAATAGCACAGCTAGACTAGCCTCACTTGAAAGCGTTCTGGCGTTGAAGGCAGCCAAGATCAGATTCAAATGGTGGCCTCTCCAGACCCAGAGATTTTTAGCACCCTACGCTGCGTCGCAGGTCTGACCACCACCTTGGAGAGTTGCTTCGCAGCCTCTAGAAACTGAGGGCCAAGAGTTAGTTGCTGTAGTGATGAGAGGTAGTGGCCAAGTACTGCGACAGGGTCGCCAATCCTGCTCTGGTGAGGAAGTACATTACAAGGAAGTGGTCGCCAGTCAGGCCGCACCTCAGACGGCTTCTTTTTTTTTTCTTTCAATGATTACCTTATCACGCGTTTTAAATAAATACACCATAGAGAACGGTCTGAAACCATTACGCCACTTCATCCAAATGCTGTCAGCACTACAAAACAAAAACAGCAACACTTACAGCGTGACGCTTTCATCCTATTCTGATACCATCAAAAATGTTTTATAAGGTTGGTCTTGACCTACTTAGACCTTTTCCTTTATTGGTCAGTGGGAGCATGCGGAAAGCAGTCGCCACGCCCTACCCCACTCGGTATTCCATCACGCAGGCCGTTTCTCATCAGTGGAGCAACGAACGTCGCCGACTTCCTTCTGGAAGACGTCATTCTACACCACAGCGCCCCTCGACAACTACTTACCGATCGCGGTCGCTACTTCTTTCCACATGTTATCCAACACATGTTGCACTTTTACTCTACAAAACACAAGTTCACAACAGCCTATCACCCTCAAACCAACGGGCCCACAAAACGGTTAAATTGAAATATTACAGAAATACTCGCCATTTACGTTTCTTCCGACCATCGTGACTGGGAAGCTGCCCTCCCTTTGTGACATTGGCCTAAAATACGTCCGGGTATGATACTGCAGTTTCTCGCTATTTTTGCTCATCTACGGACGAGAACCCACGCTATACCTTTCGGCACGCTCCTTCCTACCGTTACCAACACATCAGACTACACCCGCAAAATCGTCTCCAGAACTCTAGAGGCACGTGAGATTGCTCGCCTGCGTCTCAGTGATTTGAAAGAACGCCGACTGTTGTGCAGTTCCCGCCACCACGATGTCCACTTCTAACGTGTTAACATGGTCCTTCTCTGGACACCCTCACGGTGGGTTGGCCTGTGCGAAAAGCTCACTTCACCGTACTCGGGTCCGTACCATGTCGTGCGCCAAGTCGATGATGTTACCTAATAAACTGAACCACTTCACAGCACCAGGGCGCGCTCGTGTTCGGACGTTGTTCACGTCACCCAGCGGAAGCGATACTACTCGACTAACCGAGCACCTAAACAGTGCCTTCGCCACCGGGGGTGATACTACGGTGCGCCACAGATGAACTCGGTAGGGAAGATGACGACGTTTGATCTCTCGTGCAGACTGTGCTCCATCTTGTACACCTGCCTGTAAATTCGTGGTATATATATTCTCAGACGCCTTTCTTCCTGTAACAATACTTTTAAATGCGAAGCATTTCTTGGCGAACTTCGGCGACTTTGAGCGTATCTATCTCTTTATCTGTCTAGCCGCCTACGACTTTTAGCTCTCTTGGTCGTTTCGATAATGGTATCGATACCAAACTTTGCATGGCATAACATGACTGTATTACGAGCATATTTGAGTAGTCGTAACGTGAAAATCATGAAATATAATTCATGAATGCGAAGATTTACATTTCATGGTCCTGCTGCTCTTGCGGTAGTTTTGTTCACATGACATGTTGCAAAACTGGTATAGTATGGCATGGTTGCATGGCGTACGCAAGCGACAGACCATAAGATGAAAATCATGACATGCGTGTCATGTAACAGCATGACTACATGCTGCGCTTGCGGCCATATCGCTAGCTTCACATACGGCAAATTTGGTATCATATGACGCGAACAGACGACATAGCTAAATGACACATCCAAACATGATAATCACGACGTGCGTGTCATGTAACAACATGACAACATGCCACACTGATGATGCACTCGCGGCCATTTCACTAGCTTCACATACGGCAAACTTGGTATTACGTGTCGTCAATGCATGGCGCAGGGATGTGACTGGTGCAAACATGATAATCACCAGATGCGTGTCATGTGAGAACATGACTACATGCCACAGTTGAGCCGCCATTACATTTCGACGAAACCCCGTACGCGTGCGCACCGGCGTTCTTTTGGTCGCGTCACACTGGCGTTGCCACGCCAGGCGCCAGTCCTCTCAAATACTCGCCGGCGCGTGCCACGCTGCGTTGCTGTAACGCATGCGCGTTTCAGGGCGTCTGGCGTCCCTCTATCACGAAAACAGGCATACGCAGTGCTGGCTGGGTAACGTATTGGCGTGAAATGCAACATGCCGCATTTTGCGCCGCTTGCTGTCGGGCTGCGCCGACGGACGCTGGTCACACCGGTCATGCCTGGCTAATGTAGCGTCACTGTGCACGTGCGTCAACGTTACGTTGGAGTATATTGGGCTCTTCATTATGCGCTCGCAGCCGTTTAGCTAGCTCCACATATACCATATTTCGATGGAGGCGGAAATGTTGTAGGCCCGTGTACTCAGATTTGGGTGCACGACCAGGTGGTCGAAATTTCCGGAGCCCTCCACTACGGCGTCTCTCATAATCATATGGTGGTTTTGGGACGTTAAACCCCACATATCAATCACATATACCATATTTGGTGTTACGTGACGTCAATTGACGACAAAGTAGTTCCACACATACCAAATTTGGTATCACGTGACGTGAATAGACGAGGAAGGTAAACGACACATCCAAACGTGATCATCATGACATGGAAGTCATGTACAGCATAATTTACCTCTAACTCGTAACATTGTGCCGGTTTTGAAGCGACATATCAACTTACCTCATTCGTGCTTCGCATATAATCGATTCTCACTGTACGTGGGATGTGCCAATTTTTTTTCTTAGATACAGAGCTGTTAATTATGGGCACGGTAAAGATCCATTCAACAGATTAATGAACGCAGCAGCACGGACTGTAATCGGGGACACAGAGACAACCGAGTACGATCGATAACTTCTTGATCAGTGTACTGAGAAGAAACGAAAGTTTATGCGCAATGATCATGCACGAAAGTTATTTTAAAGTTTTTAGCTACCAGAAAAGTTGAAGAACATGGTAAAATTGAAAAACAGATGAAAAAACATGGACAAAGAAAGAGCTCATTACATGCGCGTGCCGAATAAAACTTTCATTTCCGCTCGGTTGGCAGTTATCCTCGCTCTTCTTTGTCCTCGTCGTCAGTTCGTCATAACGTACCATCATATTCATCATAACGTACCATCATAACGTATTCATCATAACGTATTCATCATAACGTACCAGCCAACCCAAGCCGCTTTAACTGAGGCTGTAATAAACTGGTTTACACATTGCAGTGCCACCGGACCGACGAGACAAGGCGGTGCAGGTGCACATCCGCACACTGGACAAGCGATTCGTGGCGTGCAGCGTGCTCGCCGGAGTGCTGGCCATCGCGCTCGTGGCGGTGGTGCTGTTCGCTATCCTCGAGAGGTGACTGCTCGGCGAGGACCACAATGGGCGCGTACGCTATGAACGCCCGCGACGCCGGGAGCGCTCGACCACGGCGCGCTTTCGGCACATATATCGACGGGCGATGCCGAATAATGGCAGTAAATAAATGGAAATTAACGCTAACCTTGTCCTTACTCTCCAATAATTCCTGCTCAACCGGACTTTCCTCTCGTGTGTCCCTGCTCCTCATCCTCACATTACTACTCCTTTCCCACACTCATTGTTACACTATATATACCTATAGTCACGCTTTGCTCCTTCCCCTCCTCTTTTGCCTCCTTCCCTCCTTTCCACATTACTTTTCCCTTTCAACCCTTTGCTATACTATATTATCTAGTATAATGCAGTGCATCCGTATAAGACAGTGCGCCCGTATAAGGCTTATCGCTCTTCGCGGGGGACACGTGGCTTGGCGTGCGACTAAAGCACCGAGAAGCGCAGGTGGGACATGTGTCTTGAAGCTTGCGTCATGGGTCTTGAAACAACAAAGGAGATCCCCTTTGTTTTTGTTTTTAATCCTGTTCGATAAGATTGGGCATGCTTGCTTCCGGATTGTAAAGATGAAGTTATTTTTTCGGTAGGTTCATTATTTCGTTAGATAATTAGGAACATAATATATTTGATTATTAGAAGATTATACTGATAACCACGTTCGAGGAGTACGCAAATTTCATGTGCATCTAGAGCAGAAAGCACAAATCTCCCAACATAGGAAGCAATTGTATCATTGTTTCTTCTTTTACAGTAAACTCCTTTTTTTTAGCACGACTAAGCAGTGATCGCATGAAAGACATATTTTAAAGGAACTCGAAACCTATAGTTGAAATGCACCTTCTTCGCCTTGTGCACTTAGCTGTATGCTGCGAAGAAATTTTTGCGGTGATAGGCACGATTATATCGCAGTAATTGTCTTTCTCAGTTGGCAAAACTATTTTCAAAAATTAACAAAACAAATAAATGTAACGTTTCGTTGTGTAGAAACCCAAATACCCGCACACAAGCACTCTCACAAAACATTGATCAACTAGAATTAGTAGACCATGGCATAACTGAATAAGTTGTTTCTGCCTTAACGCACGCAAAAAAGAGTTCACGTTAAAGCCGAAATAATATTCACGCATACGAGATTCAAGTTGTGGGATCTTTAGGAGTTGAACGCGATGACGATATCCTGTCCTTATTGTGTACATCAGACCCATAGTGCATGTTTTTGTTGTTGTTGTTGTTGTTTTGAACTTGCTATGCACCAAATATACGTGGCCTAAAACGATATAAGGCGCAGTAGCGTATGTACCTTTCGTAGTGGGTTACCGACTTTAAACCATGACGTCATTATGATAATCACATGTTCTGACGTTCTGACGTCCCATGGCAATGTACGGTTTTACCGTGCAATATTATTGAAATATTTCATGTTGTATTATGATGCATGCAGACAGGACGCGCTTGTTTCTAAAGCATTAAAGTTACCTTCACTGCATTTCAAAGCAGAGGAAGTTATTTTCACTGTATTTATAAGCAGAGGCGTGGCCGTGTCATAGAACGCCCACTGGCCACGCGAACTACCTGGGTCGATCACCACTCGGACTCAGAACTTGTTATTTATGGTTTTTCTTTTTTACATCTTTCTCGATTTTTCGGTCACTGCTAAGAAAGTTATTTGCCGCTCACATTCAATGGCGCCGACAACGACACTATAATTTCTTCGAAACGAGCGCTTTAACGCTATCGCGTTAATAACATCTTGGATTTGACGTCCCAAAACCAAGATATGATTAGGAAAGACGCTGTATAGCGGAGGCCTCCGGAAACTTTTACCATCTGGTGTCCTTTATTATGAAGCTTCTTTTCCTTTCGCACAAAGGGTAAGCCGGGGCTAAAAGCTTAAGTGCCTGACAAAGGCCTTGGCTCCCTTGTACAGCCCGACATAAATAAACGCAAGCAATTAATAGCAATGTTTGCCAATGATAATAGCAGTGGTAGCTCCATTTGGCAGTGTAAAACAATGTTGCTGTTAGCATGACCGTAGACAATATACAAAGCACTATAAAGAACAGGAACTGATACGGAATACAAACCTACACAAAGCGCAAGTCAGATTCAAGTGAATATTTTCATTCGCTTTTTGAATATTTTTAATACAATATCACAATCAACATTCTTCGACATTTTAATAATAGCCGCCGTTTCCCGATATTTTATTTTTGTTTGCCACAGTTTGCGTGCGTCTTAGAGAACCACGTGTTTTCGAAAGTGGTATGCGTCATTAGGCAAAGTACAGTTGTGAGCGTGGTGCCTCTTGATATATTGATTGATTGATTGATTGATTGATTGATTGATTGATTGATTGATATGTGGGATTTAACTTCCCGAAACCACCATATGATTATGAGAGACGCCGTAGTGGAGGGCTCCAGAAATTTCGACCACCTGGGGTTCTTTAACGTGCACCCAAATCTGAGCACACGGGTCTACAACATTTCCGCCTCCATCGGAAATGCAGCCGTCGCAGCCGGTATTCGATCCCGTGACCTGCGGGTCAGCAGGCGCGTACCTTAGCCACTAGATTACTACGGCGGGGTGGCTCTTGATACACTGCGACAGTCTGAAAAGGTACATCTGGTTCGCTTCAAGCGAATTGTAACTACAAAGCAATGGCAACGTGGAAAAATCTTTCGGTCTGCCATGCTACTCACGAATGCACCGCAAAGTTTTTGCTAGTAGGTGCAGTCATTTGCCATACTAGAACAAAATATGTTAGCCTAGAATACGTAAGCCAGGAACAGCGTAAACATATATGACCTCTGCAGTTTCAACCACACGGGTACCAGACATGCTAGTTTGCAGAGACAGCCAACACTGTTACGTGTTTCAGACGCTAATTTAGACACGTGTGTGTTCCAGGAAAGGTCTTGGGGAACCAGAGACCACGAAATTCAATGCAATGAATCTCGTGTATTCCTACCCGTCCAAATTGAATAATGGCATTATAGAAATCAGCACTAATGATTGACCTAGAATATTGTAGCTAGTTCTAGATAAATTTAAGAAATACAAGTTGAAATGTAGCCATGACCAAGTTTCCTAACCACCTGTTTACCGTAGCCTACGCTTGTATAAAGGTTCAAGCTGTAAAAAGTATGTTCGTATCATCCGCATACAAATTCATGTCATGAGAGCCTGGTTGTTCAGCAATTTCAATATTATATAATAAAACAACAGTTGTCAGAGTATAGAATCCTAAGGGACTCTGCGAGTGACTGTTAGACGGTTAGATGTAACATCATTAACCAGCATGCGTACTGCATCCTAGGGCGTAAGTAATCCTGCAGTTTCGGTGCACGTGAAAGAACCCTAAGAAGTCGACATTTTCAGAGCCCTCCACTACGACATGTCTCATAATAATATGGTGGTTTTGGTACGTTAAACCCCACATATCAATCAATCAAATAATCCTGCACTAAGTTAAGCGTGACACCGCGTACGCTATAGTAATTCACCTTTGCTAAAAGGAGATTGTGCTGCATGGATTCTAACGCCTGTCGGAAATCTAAGAACTATAGAATAGACCAAGAATGTAGAGTTTGTGTTGTATGCTTTCAAGTATTTTGTCTTTAATAACGAGTAGCTCCTGCTTTGCGCGCATTTTCTTAGGAAAACCGCACAATGGCCACCGAATATCTGGTTGTGTTTAGCGAAAAAAAAAATTGGCAGATCCCACGTACAGTGGGAATCGATGATATGCGAAGCACGAATGAGAAATGTTGATATGTCACCTTAAAATCAGCGCAAAGTTACGAGGTGCAGCTAAGTTATGCCGTACATGACTTCCGTGTCATGATTATTATGCTTGGATGAGTCGTTTACCGTCTTCATATATTCACGTCACGTGATACCAATTTTTAGTATATGTGGAGCTAGCGAAACGGCCGCGAGCACGCTGTGAGCTCGGTACGCTGTCAGTTTCTTACACGCTTGTCAGAATTACCATGGTTGCACCAGTCATATATTTCGTCATCCATAGATGTCACATAACACCGAATTCGGTATATGTGGAGGTAGCAAAACGGCACGAGTGCATCATGAAGGGCCCAATATACTCCAATGTAGCGTTGACGTGCGGGCACGCTGGGCACAGCGACGCTACGTTAGCAAAACGCGAGTACTCAATATGACGCCAGGCGCGACCAGTGTCTGTCGGCACGGCCCGGCAGCAACCGGCGCGAAATGTGACATGTTGGATTTTGCACCGATGCGTTACCCACACGACACGCGTCTTTCTCTTTTCATGATGGAGGGACGCTGGATGCGCTGAAACGCGCATGCGTCAAAGCAACGCAGCGCGGCGCACGCCTGCGAGTATATGGCAGGACCGGCGCTTGGCGTGGCAAAGCCGGCGTGACGTAACCAAATGAACGCCTGCGAGTACGTGCACCGCGTCATGTCGAAATGTATTGGCGCCTTGACTGTGGCATGTAGTGATGTTCTCACATGACACACATCTCATGATTATCATGTTTTCACCAGTCACAAATCTTCGTCACTCGTTGGCGTCACGTAATACCTAATTTGGCACATGTGAAGCTAGCGAAACAGCTGTGAGCGCGTCATCACTGTGTCATGTAGTCATGTTGTTACATGACCCGCATGTCGTGAATATCATGTTTGGATGCGTCATTTACCTGTGTGATCCGTTCCTGCAGCGTAATACCGAGTTTAGTGTATGTGAAGCTAGCGAAACGGCAGCGAGCACATCATGAGCGAAGAATGTAGTCATGTTGTTACATGACACGCATCTCATGTTTTATCATGTTTGCACTAGAATTATACCTTCGTCATCCATTCAACTCCCATAATACCAAATTTGGTATAACTGAAGCTAGCGAAACGGCCACCAGCACATCATGAGCGTGGCATGTAGTCACGTTGTGACATGAGATGGATCTCATGATTATCCTGTTTGCACCAGTCACATACCTTCGTCATCCATTCACGTACTGTGATATCTAATTTGGTATATGAAACGCGAGCGAAACGGCCGCGAGCGCATCATGAGCGCTATAGATATAGTCATGTTGTTACATGACACGCATGTCATGATTTTCATGTTAGGGTGTGTCACTTGTGTTCACCGTGCAACCATACCATACCATACCAGTTTTGCAACGTGCTATGTGAACGAAACCACCGCAAAAGCTGCAGGACCATAAAATGTAAATCATTACATTCTTTACATGCATATCATGATTTTCATGTTATGACTAGTCAAATACGTCCTTTATGAAGTCATGTTACAGTCGCTTTGAGCGTATCTATCTATCTATCTATCTATCTATCTATCTATCTATCTGTCTATCTATCTATCTATCTATCTATCTATCTATCTATCTATCTATCTATCTATCTATCTCGCCGCCTACGACTTTTGGCTCTCCTGGCCGTTTCGATAATGGTATCGACACCAAACTTGATATGGAATAACATGACTGTGTGGGGAACGTATTTGACTAGTCATACCATGAAAATCATGACATATATGTCATGAATGTTATGATTTACATCTCATAACCCTGCAGCTCTCTCGGTGGTTTTGTTGACATGACATGTGGTAGAGCTGATACGGTAAGGCATGATTGCCTGGTGAACACAAGCGACAGACCCTAACATGAAAATCATAATATGCGTGTCGTGTTACAACATGACTACATGCCACGCTCATGATGCGCTCGTGGCCATTTCGCTAGCGTCACATATACCAAACTTGGTATTACGGTACGTGAATAGATGACGAAGGTATCTGACTGGTGCAAACATGATAAACATGAGATGCATGTCATGTAATAACATAACTACATGCTACGTTCATGATGTGCTCGCGGGCGTTTTGCTAGCTTCGCATGTACCAAACTCAGTATTACTTGACATGAACGGACGACATAGGTAAATGACACATTCGAACATGATAACCACGACATGCGTGTCATGTGACAAGACTGTATGCCACGCTCATGATGTGCTCGCAGCCGTTTCGCTAGCTTCACATATGCCAAATCTGGTATTACATTACGCCAATGGATGACAAAGGTATGAGACTGGTGCAAACATGATAATCATGAGATACGGTATCACTACAAGCCACAGTCAAGGCGCCAATTTATTTCGACGTGACGTGGTGCGCGTGCTCGCTGGCGTTCGTTTCGTCGCGTCACGCCGGAGTTGCCATGCCAGGCGCCAGTCCTGCCATATACGCGAAGGCGCGCGCCTCTTGCTTTGACGCATGCGCGTTTCTCCATCACTAAAAGAGTAAGACGCAGTGTTGTCCGGGCAACGCATCGGCGCGAAAAGCAGCGTGTTGCGTTTCGCGCCGGTTGCCGTTGGGCCGCGCCAACGGACGCTGGTCGCACCCGGTGCCAGACTATAGAGTACTCGCGTTTTGCTAACGTAGCGTCGCTGGGCCCAGCGTGCACGCGCGTCAACGCTAAATTGGAGTATGTTGGGCCCTTCATGATGCGCTCGCGGCCGTTTTGCTAGCTCCACATACACAAAATTTGGTGTTGCGTAATGTGAATGGATGATGTAAGAACATGACAACATACCATGCTCATAGCGTCCTCGTGATCGTTTTGCTAGATCCACATATTTTAAATTTGGTATCACGTAACATGAATAGATGACGAAGGTAAACAACACATCCAAACATGATATTCATGACACGGAAGTTATGTACGGCATCATTTACCTAAACTCGTAACGTTGTGCTGATTTTAAAGTGACATATCAACATTTCGCATTCGTGCTTCGCATATCGATTTCCACTGTACGTGGGATCGGCCCATTTTTTTCTTACCGCTGCTCTGATCATTTTTTGGCTTTATTTCAATTATGCACTAGTCTCTCTAGTATACATTCACCTAATTTATTGTCCTTGAAGTATGTTGAAGTATGTGATGCTGCTATTCAACTGAATTTGGGTGCTTGCACATACTTCAAGGATTTCCCTGTTTTCTTGCTCCTGGAGGTGCATCTGGAGCCGAAAGCTATGATAAAACGTTTCCTTCAGTGTTTTTTTTTTTTTCGTGCGGGAGCTTCATTTCAGGCAGAAATACTTGAGGACGACTACTACGTACACCGATCCACGAACATGCACAACACAATAAACGCACTCACTGAGCAGAGGAAACTGCAGAAGCTTAGCAAATAGTAGGAACACTTCTAGACTTTGCGTATGTGTAAATCAAAATTAACAAGATATATCTTACTTATTTCGCCTCTTTGTAGGGCCACCAAACTATACTTTTATTCAATTGGTTGCGTGTTTGATAGCACAGAATACTTTTTCTTACGTCCAGATGAAATAGACGCTTACAAAAAAATGGCAGATCTCACGTAGAGTGGGAATCAATGATATGCGAAGCACGAATGAGAAATGTTGATATGCCCCTTTAAAATCAGCACAACGTTACGAGGTGGAGGTAAATGATGCCGTACATCACTCTCGTGTCATGATTATCATGTTTGGATGGGTCGTTTACCTTCGTCATCTATTCATGTCACAATATACCAAATTTAGCATATGTGGAGCTTGCGAAACGGCCACAAGCACGCTATGAGCGTGGTATATGTTGTCATGCTCTTACATGACGCGCTTGTCAAGATTATCATGTTTGCACCATGGTCATATATTATGTCATCTACTGACGTCACGTAACACCAAATTTGGTATATGTGGAGCTAGCGAAACGGCCGCGAGCGCATTAGGAAGGGCCCAATAAACTCCAATGTAACGCTGACGCGCGCGCACGCTGGGCACAGCGACGCTACGTTAGCAAAACGCGAGCACTCTATAATCTGACGCCAGGCGCGACCAGCGTCTGTCGGCGTGGCCCGACGGCAAACGGCGCGAAATGTGACATGCTGCATTTCGCGCAGATGCGTTACCCAGACAACACTGCGTCTCCCTCTTTTCGTGACGTAGGGACGCCGGACGCACTTAAACGCGCATGCGTCAAAGCAACACAGCGCGGTGCATGCCTGCGAGTATATGGCAGGACCGGCGCCTGCCGACGCCTAAATATGTTTTCACCCCCCCGACGCCGGCTAACGCGCGACGAAATGAACGTCGGCGAGCACGCGCACCGCCTCACGTCGAAATGTATTGGCGCTTGACTGTGGCATGTAGTCATGTTCTCACATGACAAGCATCTCATGATTATCTTGTTTGCACCAGTCACATACCTGCGTCATCCATTAGCGCCGCGTAATACCAAATTTAGCATGTGAAACTATCGAAACGGCCACGAGCGCATCATGATTGTGGCACGTAGTCATGTTGTTACATGACACGCATGTCGTGATTATGATGTTTGGATGTGTCATTCACCTATGTCGTCCATTAGCGTCCCGTGATACCAAGTTTAGTACATGTGAAGCTAGTGAAATGGCCGCGAGCGCATCATGAGCATAGCATGTGGTCATGTTTTTAAATGCCACGCATCTCATGTTCATTATGGTTGCACCAGTATCATACCTTCGTCATCCATTCACGTCCCGTAATACCAAATTTGGTATATGTAACGCTAGCGGAATGGCCGCGAGTGCATCATGTGCGTGGCGTGTAGTCATGTTTTTACATGACACGCCTGTCATGATTCTCATGTTTGCACCAGTCACACACCTTCGTCATTCATTCACGTACCGTAATACAAAATTTGGTATTTGTGGCGCTAGCAAAACGACCGCGAGTGCATCATGAGCGTAGAACGTTGCCATGTTGTTACATGACACGCATTCCACAATTTTTATGTTAGGGTTTGTCGCTTGTGTTCGCCATGTAATCATGCAATACCATACCAGTTTTGCAATATACCTTGTGAAGGAAACCACCGCACGAGCTGCAAGACAACGATATGTAAACCATGACATTCATGACATACATGTCATTATTTTCATGTTATGACTAGTCAAATATGTTTTTCATGCAGTCACGTTATGCCATTCAAAATTTGGTATCGATACCATTACCGAAACGGCCAGAGGAGCTAAATGTCGTAGGCGGCTAGATGGATAGATAGATACGCTCAAAGTCGCTGAAGTTCCCTAAGAAATGTTTCGCATTAAAGAACAGTGTGACTGATGAGACATGAGCATCAATAAGACTATTCCTGGGGCAGGACACTTGTGCATCTTTTAATGCGAATGAGGGTTGACTGATACACTTATGACCTTCCACTGAAATGCATGTAATAAATGCCTCCATGACGACCCATGGGCGCCAATATCTGTGGTGATGCTCTGGTAAGAACAGTGTGGTAATAACAGAACAATATCTGTGGTAAGAACAGTGCTGGCGTCCATCTTTCTTTTCCTGGACGGCGTCGTCGTCTATCGCGCTGTTTTATTCGTCTAAGATTTACAGAGTAACTGTTCAGCTGTTCTTTTTTTGTTATGCTCTTTCATTAGCCCAGAAAATTTACCAGCCCGTGCATAGTTTTTTTTCCCGCTTCGCTCCTTGAACAGCTGCGCCGAATCGTCCAGTGTCCAATAACTTTCATGTTTGAAAGAACGTGCACACACAGATAGAAACAGAGCAGTTCTTGGCGGAAAACTCAAGACGAGGGGGTCCTCCCACCCGTGTACCAACGATCTGAATGCGAGCGTTTTGACCATTGGTTTATACAGGCATGATAGCAGAGCGTAGCATACATAGCCTTGTGCAGTACCGCGTAGCTAGGGAGTAGTAAAGAAAAGTGTGGGTAAAGATTATGAAAAAGTTCAGGAGAGAGAGTAAAGCATAACATACAGAGAAAGAAAGAAATAGAAAGGGATCAATAATGATGATGTGTGATGTTTTTTTGGCGCAAGGGCCAACTGATGATCAAAGAGCGCCAAGACGTGACATAAAATGTGAGCAATGGCGTCTTCTTAGGCGGCCGTAATGGAGCCTAAAACACAACGCACTGAAGCCGGGTAAATAGCACATGCGTTAAGTTTATGAGAGTAAGATGGCATGTGTGCAGTGAACGTCAATGACAAGCTGTCATGATGAGAAAACTCAGAGTAGGTGGTACCAGCATTACCGAAGGCATGTGTTACACAAAGTGTGAGAATCGCCGTGGCACTTTCTTTAGCAAGGCGTGCTACGATTTTCTTGACCATATAGCATTCAATGAAACGCCGTTTACATAGTTGAGTGTGACCTTACTGTCAAATTAAGTCTCCACACCAAGGAATATTGAAGGGTGTAGACGGAGATACTCTCGGTAGACAACGCGAAGTGGTGCTTGCGTTCAGCTTCCCGACAATCCGTCAAGACGTTGAAGACTGTCAGTCTGTCGCCACATCTCGCACAAATAGGAGGCTCTTTACCAGGGAGGAGATATGTGTGCCATACGTGTGTCCCATTCTGCGGTAAAAAAATATGCCATCATTCTTTCGTATTCTCGTTGATTGCTGTCAGTCTCCCAATTGTGACATTATTTAGTGTATTTTGTATTAGGCTTATCCATCTCACTATTGCTGCCAATTTTCTTAAAAAGGTCATGAGATGGTCAGCCACACATTGATATATTTTAGTGAAAAAACAAAGGTAGAGGGTCCACTATGCTTGCACATGTGTGAAAACTGGACTGTAAAAGATTGTTTCAGTCTAAAATAGGCAGTAGAATTCATCAGCTGTAGACCCCGCCCACCGTCGGTTACCACCATTTTACCATGGTGTGCGTGACGTCACAAGCCGTAAGGAGCCTAGCCGTCGTCTGCTACCAAACACCTACCGCAAGTGGTCAGTATGTTCACTGTGTGGAGAGTGTTTTTTGCTGCGTGGTTCGCACGTGTCTGTGTGTTGCAAAAGTTGAGGCGCGTTACCGGTAACACCGTCATGTCATCGGCACCATCATCACCACGCGATTAGGTCAGCACAAGGTTCATAAGACAGCACAAATGGCGAAGACGTCGTGTGCGCTACGCATTTTGCCTTCGACCCCATCGCCACCAGCTCAAGCAGCGAAGGAAGTGTGGACGATGGGGCGAACCGAAACGCCAACAGAGTCAATGTCGTGGCAGACGTTGCAGACAGCCTGTGTCACAAACAAACGCTCAAGAAAGCCCACGCCTGCGATTTCTAGCTGCGACGAGAAAACAAGGCACCGAGCAGACTCAACAGAAGCTGCCACAACTAAGAAACAAGCATCAAAAGTCGGCACCCTCTCACGTGTGACGCGATTTCAGGATTCCACTTTCAATCACGCTCTGGCCGCCGCCGCTCCCGTGCCCAGATCCTGTGCTCCAGACAGAAACTTCGCCAAACTAACAGCCTTGCGAGGGTTAACGAACACCTCCAATGACTGTTCTCGGGAGCGATCAATCTTGTTTTAATTGCGGCCCAATAGACACGGCCAGGACATCTCCCGGATGGCCGACGTGTGCGCCGAAGCCACCGGCCACAATGCGGGTAACGAAGTGAAACTATGTGCGTGTGTTCTCGTTCGTTATTCACACTTCCCACAGTAGGACACAAATTTGTTCGAGTGTTTTTTTTCGATTTTTCAGTAATCGTGCCTTTCACCAGCACCCTTAATGTAGATATATAAAGCGTGTGAAACGTCACGTTGTCTCATCGAGGGCTAGGCGGTGTACGACGCAGGCCACGTTGTTGAATGCGGGGTCGAGGCTATCAACGGACACCGCATCACCATCGCGGCTTTCATCCTGCAAACGAGTGGACTTTCGAACCCACCACACAACGTCTCCGTCGTGGTCGACTGCAGCGAATTGGCGAATGCTCGCTGTTCGTGCAAATCAGGGTGAGGCAAAGCCTACGCGGGTAACGTAACAAGTGTGACGCAGGTTGAGGCAATGTTTTCGTGTAACCTAACGTAGAAGTTATGTTCACTGCTGGTCTGCAGTTGCTGTCGAGCTCGTATCACATTTTGCATTGTGTTCTTTCAAAATTCACAGTCTAGTTACAACTCCGAACTAGTTTGATTATTTAATATTAGCACCCTTCTTAACTTATCAATGGAATAATAAAGTTTGTCGACATCGAAGAGCAGGTATACTGAGAGAACACGCTCATTCATTACGTTGGCCTGCCAATTGGATTGTATTTGATAAACTTTTATTTGGTCCTCCAAAACACAGATCACTGTGTTGCGGGCAGCTCCCACGTGGTGACTGAGATGCCAAGCTCCTCAGCCGCCTCGCGGGCTTGGTGGACAGCCCAGAGCTGATCTGGCAAGGATGAGCTGCGGATTGCCGCCTCCCATCTGGCAGAGGTGATGTTCGATATATGAGCAAATTTGGTGCACTGCCAGAGCATGTGTTCTAATGAAGCTATTTCCCCACAATGTGGACAAAGATTACTTGGGTATAGGTCAGGGTACATGATGTGTAACATTTTCAAAGTAGGGTGCATCCACGTTTGCAAAAGCCTTAGTGTAAGTGCTTGGGGCTGGGTTAGATTTTTGTGATTGGATTGGATTGGATAAACTTTTATTTGGTCCTCCAAAACACAGATCACTGTGTTGCGGGCAGCTCCCACGTGGGGACTGAGATGCCAAGCTCCTCAGCCGCCTCGCGGGCTTGGTGGACAGCCCAGAGCTGATTTGCAAGGACGAGCTGCGGATTGCCGCCTCCCATCTGGCAGAGGTGATGTGCGATAAATGAGCGAATTTGGTGCACTGCCAGAGCGTGTGTTCTAATGAAGCTATTTCTCCACAATGTGGACAAAGATTACTTGGGTATAGGTCAGGGTACATGATGTGTAACATTTTCAAAGTATGGTACATCCGCGTTTGCAAAAGCCTTAATGTAAGTGCGTGGGGCCGGGTTAGATTTTTGTGAGGTGGAGGGAAAATCCTTCTAGACAGGTAGAAATGTTTAATGAGCTTGTTATAAGTTGTAAGAATTTCCCGGTTATCCCCTTCACCGGTAGAACGCATCCCCGGGGAGGCGCGGTTGGAGAGTTCTCGCGCCGCCTCGTGTGCTCCTTCATTGAGATTGGGAGGGGAATCGTTGATCTGCCCAAGGTGAGCTGGGAACCAACTCAGAAGATGATGCGTTATGTTCTTGCCTTGCAGTATTCTCAGCGTTTGTTCACAGACCGTCCCCTTGGCGAACGCCCGTAGTGCTGCCATGGAATTACTGTAGACGACTTCAATGTTATCCATCTTGAGTGCTAAGGCGATGGCCACCTGTTCCGCAATGATTGGGTCTTTCGTCTCGACCATCACTGAGTTGACGACATGGCCAGCCCCATCGACCACCACTGCCACAAGCGTTTACCCTTTGGCGTAGGAAGCCGCGTTAACAAATACGACCCCTCGTTCCTCGTTTGAGACTTGACGAAGTATAGTACTGGCCCTCGCTACTCTTCTTCCGACGTTGTATTCTGGATGCATGTTTCTTGGTATAGGAGACACCGTGATAATCTCCCTGATGTTGTCGGGGATATCATTATAATTGTGCCTGATTTCCATTGGGTGTTGGCCCAGCTCCAGCAGGATCATTCTCCCCGACCTTGTTGTAGATAACCTTGCAAACTGTGCTCTCTCTATGGCTTCTGCTATTTCTTCGAGCGTGTTGTGAATGCCAAGCTCAAGCAGACGCTCGGTGCTGGTATGTATGGGTAGGCCCAGGACCTTCTTGATAACTTTCCTGAGGAGCACATTCAGTGTCTCGGACTCTGCTCTTGACCAGATGTGCATTGCTGCCACGTACGTGAAGTGGCTTAGAACAAACGCATGCATCAACCGGATAAGGTTGTCTTCCTTGATCCCATTTCTTTTGTTGGCCACTCTGCGTATGAGGTGCACCGCACTGTCTGTTTTCCAAGTTAACTTGGCCATAGATTTGCTGTTGGCGCCGGTAGACTCTATCAGCATGCCCAGGACTTTGATGGAGTCGGCCCTCTGGATGGAATCTCCTTGATTTGTACGGAGGTGGATGTCTATCTGGTTTAACGGCTTCCATCCCCTGGGTTTCGGTCCCCGGCGTGCAGTCCTATACAGTAAAAGTTCTGACTTACTCGAGGAGCACTTGAGCCCAGAAGGACGAAGGTACTCTTCTACGGTGTCAATCGCCTCTTGCAGGGTGCTCTCAATCTGCCCCTCGCTTCCACCTGTGCACCAGATGGTAATGTCATCTGCGTAGATGCTGTGCTTCAATCCTTCGATGCTCGATAATTTCTTTGACAGTCCAATCATGGCAATGTTGAACAGCATTGGTGAAATCACTGCCCCTTGTGGCGTGCCCCTTGCTTCTAGTTCGATTGCTGCGGTCTCGATATCTGCAATCTTCATCACGGCTTTCCGATCTGTAAGAAAGGACCATACGTAGTCATAGAAGGCTTTCCCCAGACCAAGCTTGGAAATCGCTTCGAGTATGAATGAGTGGTGGATGTTGTCAAAAGCTTTTTCTATATCTAGGCACAGAATGGCTCTCACGTCTCGCGTTTCGTTGTCGATGACCTGGTGTTTGATAAGCTTCAATGCATCTTGTGTGGATAGCCCTGCCCTGAATCCAACCATATTGTGTGTATATATGTCGTTATCTTCCAAGTACTTGTTTATCCTGTGCAGTAGGGCATGTTCTGCAACCTTGCCGATACATGATGTCAAGGATATTGGCCTCATGTTGTCCAAGTTAGGGGGCTTTCCTCGCTTAGGAATAAGGATCGTCCTGGCCTGCTTCCACTGCTCTGGCACCCTGCCTTCTTTCCATGCTGCATTGATGATATCCTCCAGGGTTTCAATTGAATCATCATCAAGGTTGCGAAGTGCCTTGTTTGATATACCGTCCGGGCCAGGGGCCGACCTGCCGTTGAGGTCATGCAAGGCTCTTCTGATCTCATCGATGTTAAAGTCGCCCTCAAGACCTGGATTGGGCCTGCCCTGGTACTGTCTACTTGGTGGTGCCAATCCTCTTTTGATTGGGAAGTACTTATGCACGAGCCGCTGCACAACTTGCTGTTCTGTAGTGCGTCCTATCTCTTTGTGCAAAATTCGAGCGATAACATGCTTTTGATTTGTTTTATTTATTTATTTATTTACAGGTACCTTACAGGCCCTTGGTTAGGGCATTGAGTAAGGGGGGCTAACAAAGTCATGTACAACAAGTAAAAGGGCAAAGGGTGCCAAAACGTAAGCTCAAGACATGAGTAACAAATAAACAATAAATAAGTAAGTATAAATTGACATCATACATCGTTACCAAAAAACTAGAAAGATGCAGTTCATGGCACGCAGCAGTTAGGAAGTGTACAATACGGGTAAGTAAAATGGCACAGATTGTGGTATAATACACTGGGCAAATCATGAAAGCGCTTACAGGAAGTGTGAACAGTTCGTCCTAAGCAAACAAAAATAAAGCACAAAAATAAGGGGGCAATAAGCGCATTAGAAAAAAACTTTTTGCACAGCATTATGAATGTCATATACATACAAGAACGAAACTGTGAACATGAAATTATCAACCAAAATGTAAGACCAATTTGTTGCGGAAGGAAACAGGGTTAGTGTCAGATACCAAATTATCGGGAACATTTTGGTGGTGTTTTCGTTGAGGAGATGCTTTAACATATTCCATGTCTTGCCATTTCGCATCTGACCATCGACAAAGCTGCAGATTTCGTCCCATTGCTGCCTGGATAGTGCGCGACAATGTTCCTCGACTGATCTGTTTACCTCAGCTATCTTCTTCCTCAGTCTTCGGTTCAGGCGCTGACCCTTCCAACGGTTAAGTAGTGCTTGCTTTGCCTCAAGAAGATGGGCGAGCCGGCTATCCATTCTTTCAACCGGAAAATCTGTGGTAATGATGAAGGAGACAGATTTGATGTCATCTTTAATCTGTTTGACCCACTGCTCCAAGCCTTGTCTGTGGCCATCTTGTTCACTTTCCATCCTTATCTTCCTGAACTTATCCCAGTCTGTGAAATGGAATTCCCTCTGCTTTTTACGCTCCACGGAGAAGGTAGTGGCAAGAATGCAGTGGTCACTCCCTAGGTCTACAGCAAGGTTCATCCACTGGGCCTTCTTGATGTTCCTTACAAATGTAGGGTCCGGGGTGGAATCCCTGCAGCAATATGTACCAAGCCTTGTTGGTAGGCTGGGGTCTGTGATTAGGGTGAGATCAAGTTCACTGGCACTTTGCCAAAGTCGATTTCCTTTGCCAGTGTTGTGCTTGTAACCCCATGTATGATGAGGGGCGTTGAAATCACCTGCTATGACGAGTGAACATTCCCCGGCGAAATCAACAGCTTTCTTTAGAACCGTCTTGAACCCTTGCTTTTGTTCCTTTGGACTGCTGTGTATTTGGCATACCAAAATCTCGCCGTTTTAGACGGCTTTTCAACGAACGCTTCATGGTGGCATCCATAATCACCCAAGACCCCCTTCACCTACCTAAAAAAACTACATCTCCCGCTAAAAGGAACTATTATGGATGTGAAGCAGTGGAGAGATGGTAAACGTCACCAAAAGGTACTAATCTACATCGCTTTAAGCAGGTGCGGCAACATTCAGAGCCTCTACCTGAAAAATGCTGCCGGTGACCATCGCTTCCACTAAAAGAATGACAACATGGACAAGAACATGATTAAAAAATTCGAACACCTCGACAACCATCGTCTCTACACCGCCATTCCACGTTTTCAGAGAAGACGTCGGCCCCAAAACGGATTTCACTATAGACCCTTTCAAGGTTTGCAAACACAGCCCCTTGATAACTTCCGGTTTTGACCACCGATGTGCTCTAATAGCATTGAAGCATTTGAAAACAGCCCGCTGATTTTCTACAGTTTCCTTCCCTACTTTGGCCAAAATTATTTCAAATAAATGTTCTTCTGAGCTACATGAAAATTATACAACAATATACAATGCCAGAGACATCGAATGTGATCCCGGGCTAACCACAGCCGATTTGCTCTATCTCACGGTTACGTCGAATGCTTCAATACAAACTATCAATGACTACGAAGTGATCATGTGTCAGTGATGCCAACCAAGGGGTTTTTTAGATGCGGAAGCATCTTATACTCGCGCCTTGTAGTGCGCCGTCCGCGCCGTCCGCACCGCTTCTCGAACATTCGACAGCTGACGCGCGCGCATGCGCCGTCGCCCACTCTTCCACCATCTGTGCATCCCTTCCTCCTCTACACACCGCGCGCGCTTCACTCCTCCACCATCTGTGCACCCTTCCTCCTCTACACACCGCGTTCGACATCTACAATTCTCCTGATTCTCCAGTGGACGCGCATGTGGCGTCGCGCTTCGAGAACATTCAACAGCTGACAGTGCATGCGCCGTCGCGCTGCATATATACTCAAGGTCGGCGCTCGCTCGCTCAGTTGCCGCTCGTCGGTTGGTTTGTACGGCGCGTCGACGTCCAAGGTCGCGGTGAAATGAATTCCAACGAATCCACAAACACAATGATCGACGTCCCTTCGACCAGCGCCGCCCTTTCGCATACGTGTGTACGTGTTCACTCATTTAACACCCCCTCCTACAACCACGTTAACCAATTTAGCCATCGACCCAAGTAAGTCGCAATTTAACACCCCATTTCACAACCACGTTAACCAATTTAGCCATCGACCCAAGTAAGTCGCACTTTAACACCCCGTTAACCAATTATATGCTCCGCATCCTCCTCAGTGTTCCCCCGAGGGAAGCTGCGGGCAATTTTTTTTTTAAACATCCTTGCTGCCAACCCAAGTAAACGTCATCTCTAGATTGGTCCTCGAAAGTCTCTATATCGCAAGAAAGATCCCTAGATAATATTTTAATCTCATTATTCAGGCTGACTCTTAAGAAAGTATGAAAATTATCAACCAGTGCCAAAGCGAGCTACTCGGTCGCCTCGTAATATGAGAACAAAATTGGCAGATCCCACGTACAGTGGGAATCGATGATATGCGAAGCACGAATGGGAAATGTTGATACGGCACTTTAAAATTGGCACAACGTTACGGGTGGAGGTAAATGATGCCGTACATGACTTCCGTGCCATGATTATCATGTTTGGATGCCTTGTTTGCCTTCATCTGTTCGTGTCACGTGATACCAAATTTATTATATGTGGAGCTAGCGAAACGGCCACGAGCACGCTATGAGCGTCGTATGTTGTCATGTTTTTACATGACACACGTGTCAGGATTACCATCTTTGCACAAGTCATATATTTCGCCATCCATTGAGGTCACGTAACACTAAATTTGGAATACGTGGAGCTAGCAAAACGGCCGCGAGCGCATCATGAAGGGCCCAACATACTTCAATGTAGCGTTGACGCGCGCGCACGCTGGGCCTAGCGACGCTACGTTAGCAAAACGCGAGTACTCTATAGTCTGGCACCGGGTGCGACCAGCGTCCGTTGGCGCAGCCCAACGGCAACCGGCTCGAAACGCAACACGCTGCTTTTCGCGCCGATGCGTTACCCAGACAACACTGCGTCTTACTCTTTTAGTGATGGAGAAACGCCGGGCGTGCTAAAACGCGTATGCATCAAAGCAACGCAGCGTGGCGCGACCCCGCGAGTATATCGCGTGACCGGCGCCTGGCGTATGGGCCAACGCCGGCGTGACGCGACCAAATGAACGCTGGCCAGCACGCGCACCGCGTCACGTCCAAATGTATTGGCACATTGAGTGTGACATGTAGTCATGTTCTCACATGACATGCATTTCACGATTATCATGTTTGCACTATCACATACCTTCATCATCCATTGGCGTCACGTAATAACACATTTAGTTCATGTGAAGCTAGCGAAACGGCAGCGAGTGCATCATGAGCATAGCTTGTGTCCGTGCTGTCACATGACACGCATCTCATGATTATCATGTTTGCACCACTCACATACCTTCGTCATCCATTCATGTACTGCATTACCAAATTTAGTATATATGACGCTAGTGAAATGACCGCGAGCGCATCATGAGCGTGGCATGTAGTCATGTTGTTACATGACACGCATGTCATGAAGTTTATGTTAGGATCTGTCGCCTGTGTTCGCCATGCAATCATGCCATACCATACCAGTTTTGCAACATGTCATGTGAACGAAACTACCGCAAGAACTGCAGGATCATGAAATGTAAATCATGACAATAATGACATGCATGTCATGATTTTCATGTTATCACTAGTCAAATTTGTTCTGCATACAATCATGTTATGCCATACGAAGTTCGGTATCGATACCATTATCGAAACGCCCAAGAGAGCTAGAAGTCGTAGATAGATAGATAGATAGATAGATAGATAGATAGATAGATAGATAGATAGATAGATAGATAGATAGATAGATAGATAGATAGATAGATAGATAGATAGATAGATAAATAGATAGATAGATAGATAGATAGATAGATAGATAGATAGATAGATAGATAGATAGATAGATAGATAGATAGATAGATAGATAGATAGATAGATAGATAGATAGATAGATAGATAGATAGATAGATAGATAGATAGATAGATAGATAGATAGATAGATAGATAGATACGCTTAAAGTCACCGAAGTGCGCCGAGAAATGCTTCGCATTCGAAAAAGAGTAGTTCCTGCCGCACTGAAACTTTTTCGAAATCTTTTTTCCTAAGGCAACTCGTGAGTAGAAGCACCTCCCAGCCAGTGTTGTGTAATGTCCGACTACTGATTCTTTTTGAAAATTCGTCAGGTGTAATCCCTTCAGGTGCAATCACTTTCTTTATATTATACGAAATTTTGTTGTTTCAAAGGCTGTCCACAAGCCTTACACCTATCTGTTTCGATTTTCTGCAGGGTGCATTATAACCCTTTCGTTGAAAAACCCATTTAGTTGACGCGATCTGTTTTGTTTTTTTTTTTTTGTAAACAGAAATACTGTCATATTTTTTCTGTAATCAGTTTGCGCATACCAGGACTGGACATGTTGCGATTACGGTTTACGTTTTGTTCTTCTGGAGCGTTCTTTTTAGGGGCGGAGCTCCTTGAAGCGGCACCCGTTCATCGCTCGTAGTTGTGCGTAACATGTCTTACGCTTTGACCTGCAAGGTGGTGCCGGTGGGAGATTTCTCCTGTGCGTTGTTGAACAATAAAAGATTTGCAGCGTGCGCGTTTGCTGAAAGCCGAATTTTCCTTTCTCTCATTCCCCATTAGCAGCCATTGGCATGTACATTGAGCACTATCTGATAAGAAAGGATGGCTACGTTATAGTCGATGGGCAGATTTTCCTTTGTTTTAGAAAGGTTTATCGAGCGTTGGGCCGCAGTGTCATGAATACAGTGAACTAGTATATACTATGAAACTCGAGGTCATTAAAGGTGGGAAGTAGACACGAAGCGCATGCCGTAAGAAAGTGTGCGTGTGCCACCTCTCGTTTAGTCCTTGGAATGTCCGCTGGATGGCGGTGCTTCTATATGCGGAATATATGATAAAAAGATGCGAGATGGTGGTACTTGGAGTGTTGACTAGATGGACGAACGGACACACAGACAGATGCATGGATGGACGCATGGATGGCTGCACGGACAGATGGACGCATGGACGGACGCAGGGGCGGATGCACGGGCGAACACAGGGATGTACGCACGGGTGGACGCACGAACAGATGCACGCACGGACGGGCGGATGAACGCACGGGCGGTCACACAGATGGATGCATGGACGGACGGAAGCAAGAACGAATGGACGGATGGATGCTTCGCCCCACTTTTCATCACTCACCCAGTGGATATGCTGCCATTTTTTTCCATGTTCTTGGGACACGAGTGTTGTAACTTCATTTGTTCACTTTATTTTCTACCTGTTACTCCCACTGCTACTTCCAGCCTCCGCTAGACGCTAGCAGTGCTGTATAAATAAAATATTAAGTTGTGTGCTTTGAGGCCAAGTTCTTTTGAATCTTCTTAAAAGTGAAAATCATCATTAACCAGCTTTTAAGGTGTTTTTTTTTCTGCAAGTTCTGTGAAGATGAATATAAAGTGCTTGCGAATGGCACCTGTTACTACCGAGACAGATTAGCGTGTCAAATGTACTTTGCACACGCATTGTAGCCATAGATGTGATCATTTAGGTCAACGCTAAGTTAGTAGTGCATTTCTTGTACTTGCAGCTTTTTCTGCACCTATTTTCAGTTTCTCACTTTTGCACTCACTGTTGAAAAATTTTTACTAGATGTAAGTGGGCACTCTATTACTGGCTGATAGGTACGCTTTCATTTTGTACTTTCGATCAGCTCCCCGTTTGGCCAAATTCATTGGTCACTTTTTCGCTCTCATGTAAATGGCATGACGGAAAAACTGAAGCACCTGAACAGTCATCGTGTCTCTTTATTTTATCGCGCCGTTTTTCCCAATATTGAACCCATACCAGGCTACCCAATCTTCAATCCTACTTTCGCCCTGTTCTTCAATAATATTTCGGGTTATTCCACATGGAGACATTTATTGTTCGGCGAAGGCACACAGTGAGCGTAATCTTGACACATGTTTATGTGCACTGCAGTACAAAACTTATCTAGGATTCAAAGTGCAGCAATCACTCGGAGAGCTCTGGATATGCGTGTGCATAACGCTTAAGACTACAGAGATTACCCAATGGGATTTTCTTCAGTATTCAAACTCTAATAATCACGCATCACAAAACTGCTACCCCCTCGCATAGTTCATCAAAGCACCAAGACTGAGTTAATTAGAAAACAAGACACAAAATTGCCCAAAATAATAAATGTGAAGCATTTCATAGTGAACTTCGGCAACACTGAGCACATCTATCTATCTATCTATCTATCTATCTATCTATCTATCTATCTATCTATCTATCTATCTATATATCTATCTATCTATCTATCTATCTACCAACAACTTTTAGCTCTCCCGCCCGTCTCGATAATGGTATCGATACCGAAATTGTTATGGCACAGCATGACTGTATGGCGAGCATAATTAACTAATCATAACATGAAAATCTTAATATGTATGTTGTAAATCTCGTGATCTACATGATGACATATGCTGTGATTTTTTATACCTAACGGCGGTGGTTGTGTTCACCTGTTCAGCACATCGTTTCAGTTCACAATGCCGTAGCAAGCAGCCCTAGTGTAGGCACTTCTAAGCATTTAAACAACACTATTGCAGACACTTCTTTTATCTGGCAATTGATCGGTTAAAAAGCAAAAGGGAAACTCAAATACCTTTTAGCTATATTGTTATTTCTTGGGGTATTGAGTGGAGCTATTCGAATGGTCAGCAGAAATCCGCAGTGTTACCCAAATTAGTCTGGGAGGCTTTCGAGCGTGACGTAGGTCAAGGTTTATTAATGGCTACGGTTATGTATAAAACTATTATTGCCTCGCAGTTTTTGTGTCAGTTGGTTGTCTCGATGGGACGGCTTTAAGCTCTCCCATACTAGAGTACCTATAGTACTCCAAATCGTTACCCACTTTTTCAATGCCATCCCTGTAAGTCTTTGAGCAGCCGTTCTGGTGGTGAAACATATAACTATTAAATTATTACAGCGACGTGATTGGGTTGGGGCCTTATTGGCTTCCTTCTCTCACAGCACTAGGTGGAACCCCTATTCCGGAGCTCCATTGGCAAGCAAGGCCAGCCGCGCCCGTTGAACCTGGGCCTTTTGGGCCTTCAGGTCCTGACAGCCGAGATCTGCAGGGTCGCCTCCCAGTTCTTTCTCGTGGGGTTGGAAGAGACAGATGAATTTCACTGGCACGCCCAGACTATGTGGAAGGTGTCACCCACCTCTCCACAGAACTGGCACGCATCATAAGCACTGTGTGTCGTTTGTAGGCCATGTACTCCTTCACCGCGAAATTTTAAATGCGAAGCATTTCTTAGCGAACTTCGGGGACTTTGAGCGTATCAATCAATCAATCAATCAATCTATCTATCTATCTATCTATCTATCTATCTATCTATCTATCTATCTATCTATCAATCAAGCCACCTACGACTTTTAGCTCTCCGGGCCGTTTCGATAATGGTATCAATACCAACCTTGGTATGACATAACATGACTGTATGAAAAACATATTTAACAAGTCATAACATGAAAATCTTGACATGAATGTTGATTTGTGGTGTTTAACGTCCCAAAACCACCATATGATTATGAGAGATGCCGTAGTGGAGGGCTCCGGAAATTTCGACCACCTGGGGTTCTTTAACGTGCACCCAAATCTGAGCACACGGGCCTACAACATTTCCGCCTCCATCGAAAATGCAGCCGCCGCAGCCGGGGACATGAATGTCATGAATGTCGTGATTTACATTTCATAGTCCTGCAGCTCCTGTGGTGGTTTCGTTCCCATGGCATGTTGCAAAACTGGTATGGTATGGCATGATTTCGTGGAAAACACAAGCGAAAGACTCTATCATGAAAATCATGACATGTGTGTCATGTAACAACATGACTACATGCCACGCTGAGGATGCGCTCGCGGCCATTTCTCAACCGCCAGATATACCAAATTTGGCATTAAAGTACGTGAATGGGTGACGAAGGTATGTGATTGGTACAAACATGATAATCACGAGATGCGTGTCATGTAACAACATGACTACATGCTACACTCATGATGCGCTCGCTGCCGTTTCGCTAGTTTCACATGTACCAAACTCGACATTACGCGAAGTGCACAGACTACATAGGTAAATGACACATCTAAACATGATAATCGTGACATGCGTGTCCTGAAACATGATTACATGCCCCACTGATGATACAATCGCGGCCATTTCGCTAGCCTCAGATATGCAAATATTGGTATGACGTGGCGCCAATGGGTGACGAAGGTATGTGACTGGTGCAGACATGATGATCATGATATGCGTGTCATGTGAGAACATGACTCCATGCCAAAGTCAAGGCACTAATACATTTCGACGTGATGTGGTGCGCGTGCTCACCGGCGTTCATTGGTCGCGTCCCGCCGGCGTTGCCCCGCCAGGCGCCTGTCCTGCCATATACTCGCAGGCGCACAGCGTTGCATTGAGGCATGTGCGTTTCAGCGCATCCAGCGTCCCTTCGTCACCAAAAGAGGGAGACGCAGCGCTGTGTGGGTAACGCATCGGCGCGAAATGCTGAAATGCAGCATGTCGCATTTGACGCCGGTTGCCGTCGGGCCGCGCCGACGGACGCTGGTCGCACCTTGCGTAAAAGAGTGCTGGCGTTTTGCTAACGTAGCGTCGCTGTGCCCAGCGTGCGCGCGCATCAACGCTACATTCGAGTATATTGGGCTCTTCATGATGCGCTCGCGGCCGTTTCGCGGGCTCCATATACGCCAAATTTGGTGTTACGTGACGTCAATAGATGACGAAGTATATGATTTTAGACTACAGAGTGCCGGCATTTTGCTAACGTAGCGTCGCTGTGCCCAGCGTGCGCGCGCGTCAACGCTACATTCGAGTATATTGGGCTCTTTCTTCATGATGCGCTCGCGGCCGTTTCGCGGGCTCCACATACGCCAAATTTGGTGTTACGTGACGTCAATGGATGTCGAAGTATATGAATGATGCAAACATGATAATCCTGACACGCGTGTCATGTAAGAACATGACAACATACCGCGCTCATAGCGGGCTCGTGGCCGTTTCGCTAGCTCCATATGTGCTGTGGATGGTATCATGTGACGTGAATAGATGACGAAGGTAAATGGCACATCCAAACATGATAATCAAGACACGGATGTCATGTACGGCATCACTTACCTCCACCTCGTAACGTTGTGTTGATTTTAAAGTGACATATCAACATCTCTCATTCGTTGCTTCGCATATCATCGATTCCCACTATACGTTGGATCTGCCTTTTTTTTTGTGTCGTCGAGGCTTCATAAAATGTGAGGCCTACGGGACGCCTTTTTGTTCTCTTATAGTAGAGCACCTAGTACTCTAAATCATGAACAACTTTTTTCCGAACACACGCTTCAGATTATAGGCGGTCGCGGCGTGTGCGATGTTTACCGCACGTCACCTGCCTACTGTTGCACGGCGCGCACCGTGGTCAGGGTCTCCGTTACGCTTGCTTCACAATTCAAGTTACAACAGTTGTCCGTCAAGGCAACTGAAAACAATAACACGAGACCTACATTATCACATTTTCTCACGTGACCGGCTACACAGAACGCGAGTAATAGTTGGCTTACCCAACACGATCGCAACGGCCCATATACAGCGCTCTCGCCGTTCTGCTTCGCGGAAGCTACGGAAATCAGTAAAATTGAAGTCCTTTACGCTGGTGGCCATTCACAACGCAAGAGTATTGGGTCGAGTGGGGTCTTTTTTTTTTTTTCTAGAGCACGGAGCTGTTGCATCTGCTCTTGATTTCGCCGTAGTTCCAGCGAGTGAACCAGCAAACACTTCATGGCGGTTCAGTAACGCTTCCGACTAGTGGAAGAGAGAAAGAAAGAAACAACTTTCGTATTTTTTTTTTTCGAGTAATGAATGCGTAAACACACCTAATATTTCGCTCAACTGTTGCTTCGCACGCACTAGTGGCACCTGGTTGCAAAGCATAATGTGCAAGAGAGTCGGGCTTTGCACCACTCAAAACTGCAGCGTCGACAGGTGGCGCTGCTTGTCTGCAAAACTCCTTTTTTTGTTGTTGTTGTTTTCTTTTTCTTTTGCAACCCCGTGGGGGAGGTGCACTTACAATGAACACGCAAATTTTCGTAGTAGAGCTTAGACATTCTCTTTTTCGTAGGACAGGGCTCGAGTTTTGTAATTATTGCGTGAGACAATTCATAGGGACAATTGGTGTCGGAAAGACATGGTTAAAAAGACTGTAAAGAGTTCATGATGTGGGGTTGGTATGAAAGTGGACCCAAGTGTAGGAGCAGAAAGAGAAGATGTTGACGCGAAGTGTAGGCAATATGAGGCCGAGGAAAAAATGGAGAAAATGATGGTTACCCAGAGTGACTTGCTGATGAGAATCACCTAGCTCGCGACTGCGTTGGAGACAGATCAAAAGAAATGAGGGCTATGTGAGAAAAGCTGAAGTCCGCCGAGGAAGCACTAGCCAAGGTAAACAGAGGAGCGGCCTACGGAGAGAACAGTAGGGAACCGGAAACCAGAATTGCGGAGAAGAAAGAGCAAGCAAGTTTGGAAAAAACAGGTTCAGCCTGTTCATTTGTCGCAAGGCCCAGCTTCAGCGAAGTAGTGGTGGGGCTGGGAGTAAAAAGCAGCTGGCGTCACAGGTGCAAGTAACCTCCAGGTGCAGAACGCTCCAGCTGAAAAGTCACCGCATGTGATAATCGCCGGGGACTCAAATTTAAATCGATGCACAGAAGCCATCAAAGAGAGGGTAAGAAGTGACAGGAGGGTTGCCGTAGGGGCGTTCCCAGGACGCAAGCCGGAAGCAGTCACGAGGCAAGCGAGCGGAAAACTCAAAACTACAGCTGATAGGCGAAACCTCGTGATAATACCAGGCGGTTTAAACGATGTCTTAAATGAAGATACAGCAGGACTAGCAACCACACTGGCGAAAGGCGTCGACGACATGCGCGCCACTTCTCCTCAGGTACAGGTAGCGATATTCATGATACCTAAGGTGCCGGTGCGTGATAGCAACCTGTAAAGAGCGGTTGTCAACGCAAACCAGGAGATATGGCGGATGAGTAGAGAGAAAGGCTTTGAGGTGGTGGAAATAAACAGAGAGGTGCATGGGTGGGGTATTTTTCAACGAGACAGCATTCACTTCGATGTGCGGCTAGGTCATGAGGTGGGGTGGCGACTTGCAAGACGCGCAGTAGCTTCTTTGGGGGGAAAGCAGGCCCTTCAGGGTGCAGGATAGCTAGTAACGAGGAAAACAACCAGGGAGACTCTTTGACAGGTGGTATGGACAGATACGATTCCAAAGTGGCACCAGTATTTAAGATAGGTAGAGTCGGGGGCAGAAATAGACGTAGCCACGAGCACCGAGCCAATTCAGACATAGGGTATATTAACATGCAGGGTGGTAGGAACAGGCTGAAGTGGGAAAAGATTGAAGAACAGCTAAGGGAGGAGAGGCCGATGGTATACGGTTTTGTAGAAACACATCTCAGGGACATGGAACAACCTCCTAACAATGCAGACTACACGTGGGAATATTGTAGTAGAACAGAAGGCAGCAGAAAGGGGAGGGGGGGGGGTATTGGGGCATTCATTCATAAAAGTACAGACTGGCAAAGGGTCAAGCAGGAGTGCAAGGAAAATTTACGGCTAAAAGGGAAAGTGGCAGGGCAAATGACACACCTTGGATTTGTGTACTTGTGGACGGGAACAAAGACCAGAGAGGAAAACCAGACAATGGTAGAGTGTATATCAAAGGACATTCAGGAGTTAGAATGAGAGTGCGAGATAATTATACAAGGAGATATTAATGCACATATAGAAGATATAGATGGGTATACCGACCCGACAGGCGAAATAATCATGGATATGTGTGAAAGGCTTGATTTGATCATTTTCAACAGTACCGAGAAGTGTGAAGGGCAAATAACATGGGAGGTAGGAAGGCTGCAGTCGACGATAGATTACGCACTGATGTCACATAGGATATATGATAAGCTCAGACGAATGCACATAGATGAAGGTGGCTCCAGAAGTCTGGGTAGTGATCACAAACGTATCAAGCTAAGTTTTGAAAGAACAGTGAAAGTGGGAAGGAGACAAGATGAGGAACTAGTGGAAAATTTTTATTCACAAAGGCAAATTGAAAAAGCCACTAAACAAATTGAGAAAGTAATCACTGAGGATAATAAAACAGTGTGGACATACACGAATCTAATTAGACTGTTTGGGCTAGAGCTTGCCACGGCGCGTAACAAGTCGCCCCAAAAAAGAACACACAAACCCAAAAGTTGGTGCGATGGGGAAGTCAAGAGAGCCACAGCAAAACATCAGGAAGCTTCTAGGGAACACAGGCATGCTAAGCGGCGGGGTGAACCGACAGATGATGTTGAAAGGAAATGGGAAATCTTTCTAAGCTGTTGAAGGGACGCATCCCTTCTGATCAATGAAAAGATTAGAAGAAAGGGAGCCCAGTGGCTGGCAGAAGTACATAAAAAAGATAGAAAGGCAGCTGCGAAATTTCGGAACCATCTAAACTCCCTAAGAAATCAGACGAGCCTAGAGCAGAGGTTTATAACTGCAGCTCAAGGTGCTAGGCTAGAAGGGAACGAAGCTATTGAATATATAAGAACAAAAGTGACAGAAAAATTTCAACAAATGAGTGCTTTAAGCACCACAAATGACAAGGATGAATCAAGTGGCGCAATGGCTCCATTTTCACAACAAGAGTGGGAAAGGGATGACAAAAGAGTTCCAAGTAGTACATCAACAGGCCCAGATGGCATTCCAATTATGCTGATAAAAATATTAGGTCCGAAGTCTAAGCAGGCTTTGAGAGAGGCAGTGAGCAAAATAATAATCGATGGAGAAGTTCCCGATGGATGGAAACTTAGCAGGATGAGCATGATCTATAAAGGAAAGGAGGACAAAGCTTACATAAACAACTACCGTCCTATAACAGTGACATCAGTGGTCTACAGGCTGTCGATGCAGATTATAAAGGAAAGACTGCAGGCATGGATAGAGGATGAGGGTTTGCTGGGGGAACTGCAGAACTGATTTCGGAAACACAGGAGGTTGGAAGACAATCTGTTCTCACTGACGCAGTGCATCGCAATAGCAGAAAAGGAAAACAGGCCCCTGTGGCTAGCATTTTTGGATATCAAGAGAGCGTACGATAGCGAGGTTCAAGAAGAATTGTGGGGAATACTGGACACACTAGGCGTGGAAGATGTAGTCACTAATCTTTTAAAGGATATCTATAAAGGTAAGAAGGTAATTATAAAGTGGGAACTACAGGTATCCAAGCACGCAGAGGTAAAACGGGGGCTTAGGCAGGAGTGTCCCCTGTCACCCTTATTATTCATGATGTACCTACAAGGATTAGAGGCCAAATTAGAGGGAAGTGGACTGGGTTTCAACCTCTCTTTCGTCAAACAAGGAAAACTCATTGAACAGGCACTACCAGCATTTATGTACGCAGATGATATAGTGCTAATGGCCGTCAACAAGGAAGATTTGCAGAGATTGGTGGACTACTGCGGTAATGAGGAAGATAGGTTAGATTTCAGATTCAGTAAGAAAAAATCAGCAGTCATGATTTTTAATGACAATGAAGGTAGTGAGCTTAGAATACAGGAGGTCATGCTAGAGATAACAGATAGATACAAAAATCTGGGCGTATGGATAAGCAATGGGGCCGAGTACCTAAGGGAACACGAAATATACGTGTCGATTAAAGGTAATAGGAATGCAGCGGTAATGAAAAACAGGGCACTGTGGAATTACAATAGATATGATGTACTGAGAGGAATATGGAAAGGGGTCATGGCTCCTGGTCTGACGTTTGGCAATGCGGCCTTGTGCATGAGATCAGAAGTTCAAGCAAGATTAGAATTTAAGCAACGTGGAATAGGTAGGCTTGCCTTAGGAGCTCACGGGAATACACCAAATCAGGGAGTACAAGGTGATATGGGATAGGCATCATTTGAGGACAGGGAATCTAGCAGCAAGATAAAATTTGAGAAGCGATTGAGAGAAATGGGGGAAGAGCGTTGGGCTAGGAAGGTATTCAGCGACTTGTACATGAATAATGTCGATACAAAATGGCGGAAGCGAACCAGAAAATTGACTGGTAAATACTTGGAAAACAGCAGGTGGCCAAACCAAAAAGAATTATCGGTTAAGAAGAAGGTGAAGGAAGCTGAGACCGATATGTGGAGAATTGCCATGATTAAGAAGTCCGCACTAGAGATCTATCGAACTTTTAAGCAGGAAATTGTCAAGGAAAGGATCTATGAAACTGTTTGATGCCAAGACGGGAGTATTGCGAACCAAGACATATCGGGCCAAATACGAAGGGGTACACACGGTATGCAGTGCGTGTGGAGAGGAAGAAGAAACTGCCAAACACTTGATAATATTCTGTAAAGCGCCTGACCCTATAGTTCAGGATGATGGCGCAGAGTTTTTCAAAGCACTGGGGTTTAGGGACAGTGAGGGCAAAATAGACTTTAAGCGGGTAGAATTAACTAGAAGGAGGTTATTTGATTGGTAGCTAAAGTCCAAGCACGAGTGAAAATTAAACCGTTCACTGCAAAGTACGAATCTTCAACCTCACTATTTGAGGGAAAGAAAAATCTAGTTTTTGGTTCATTAAGTATTACGGCATGGTGGCGCTAGCCACCGCCCAATCTAAAGGGTACAGCCATATCGATCCATCCATTCACTCCATAGTCAGACGTCTATACCACATATACTCGCATATTTTGTGCAACTTTTTTCGTGATTTTGAGGCCCCGAGAAGGGGGTGCGCAGATGAAGCGGGGATATCGCGATCGCATACGAAATATTGTGTCAGTCCTAACGCCCGCAGTATATAGATTTCAAAAAGAAAACACGAAGAAATAAACTGTTGCACAAACGAAGTGTACTTGTTAATTTTGAAATAATTAGAGCGTATTTTAACCAGTCAGATCCGGCCACGCGTTCTCTAGCGGGAATCATTGATCGCGAAGTCCGATTGGGAATCATTGTCGTGGCCGCTGCCACCGTGCTCCCGAAGCGCATCGCCCTCGGATTCATCGAGCGCGTTCGTTTTCTTGAAGCTCTTTCTATAATCCTGGATCAGAAACTATGTCCCACGACATGGCGATACCAAAAGAACTAAGCATCCGCTTATAATTAAAAAGGCATCCTTCAATGGCACGAAACTTGCCTTAGCAAGCACGCACTCTTCTGCTTTCTCGCTTACCGATTGTGCCGGTCGTCACGTTGAAGTACGTCGCCTTGAAGTGCTTTGTAGCGGCACGCTTCTCGTGTTTTTGGGGAAATTTACAACAGCTTCAATTTAGCGTATATATAATTACTGTAGCACATCGCAAGGAAACCGTCAAAACACGTCGGCCGGATCGAGAAAAAACTAAACTTCCGAAATTGGCCAAACGTGTGTTGCAGTGCGGATGCAGAGAACGAGGACATTTTGCGCGACAGGCCTTCACACACCTCCAATGCAGAAATTCGTCTGAGCCTTGCCGCGAGCGTGCATTCTCGCCATTATCGCGGTGGCAGAGATTGGGAAATAGGGTAAGGCAAACGTTCGAGCAGTTCCGGCGTCCCGTTAACAGGTTTGTGTTCGTTTGCGGTATTCTAGGGACCCTAGTTCGGAGGAAGTCCTCGGAAGACGGGACTTCGCACTGGCAGCCTGTTTGACTGCGCTCATCTGCTCGACGCGAAGCGCACCCGACCGAAGCATCGAAATGTCCAAAGGTGCGCGTGACGGCGAGCTGGCTAGGACGAATCAAGGAGCGCGAAATATGCGAGTAAATATTTTTTTTTTCGAAAAGCTAGCAAAATATTAAGGGTGCGCAAATTATGCGCTTAAATACGGGTAAATGGTTACCGAGAGGTGATTGGGTTGGGGCCTTATTGGCCTCTTTCCCTCACAGAACTAAGTCACCCGCGTCCGTTTGGGCCTTTTGGATGTGCAGGTCATGCTTCAGGTTCTAACAGCTATGTTCTGGGGCGTTCAACACTCGGATCATTAGGCTCGTTAATTCTACCGCGTCCGAGTAAACGTTAATGCCTCAATGACTCTTGGTACCGAAACTCTCGTGCCAGTGAAATGTCGCCGTTTTCGTGCTCGGTAATAGCTTGCAAGCCCGATGATCGGCGAGGTAGTGGATCACAAAATACCGCTGGTCAGCAAAACAACGCCGCCCGCTTGCTTGAAGTTTCTACTCGAGGGCTTACAGTGGCCTGGGCTTGCTCGGGCCCGTCACGATGAGGTTTCTCTCGCTCGGATGCCGGTTGGCGAAGGCAATGCGCGCGTGCCGAGCAGCAAGGCGAGCTTGTCTCCTCGCTTAATTGTTTCAAGCCGCTTCAAAATGCTGGTGTTCTCTGTTCGTACTGAACCGATTGAAAGAATCCTTGCATAATGTTCTTCAGTGGACACGCAACTGCCGCGGTCCGATTAGAATTTTTATGCCCCTCTTTTTTTCGAGATTTCCTGTATGCGCCAGTGATAGAGCAAGCGCCCCCTCACCTACCACCACTTTCCTTGTTTAATTCACTATTCCGCAAACAGAGAATGCATACGTACTCATTAAAACATTTCATTACCAGCACAAGTGTGTTTTTTAATTATCAGTGGCTCTTCCTCCGCCGCCTTGAATTTTGCTCCATGACCAAGCAATTGATCAAGCCCCCATATTTCAAATCTTTTCAGTTACCTTTCACCATAGAAGGTGGGAGGCACTTCCTCGAGATCTTGCGGTGATATATGGTTTGCACCGATTCTATCAGAGATATCTGCAGGAAACGTCCTCACGAAGAGCGTTCTCACCAATGCTGATTGTGCGACATAATAGCGTACCCGGTGCCGCTGCAGAAAGAGAATGCACTTTACTTCGACGGTTTGTCACTGGGTCTGGAGAAAATAGTCGTAGCATCGCTTTAACACGCCCACCATGCACTCACCACAGCATCATAGTTGCGGCCTTTCCTCATAATTAACGCAAGACTTCGCAATCTTCGTTACTGTAATTGGGTTAATGGGGAAAAGTCGGATTTAGTAAAGATGCACATTGGTGATGAGTCATTGCCCAGCGGGACGACTTTCATTAATTAATCGAAAACCTGGGATCCTCGTGCATTTTCCTCAAACTATTTCAAGGGCTGTTTACTTCTTATTCTTTTCAGTCAATGTAGAGGTCTTCCCACGGCCCCTTACAAATAGCTTTCTGTACTCGACGTGGTGTCGCAGTCGCCCCCAGAATTAAGTGCGGAGAGCTGCACTTGTTGGTTGCGCATGCTTAGAAATCAGCACGAAAAATGCAAAGAAAAAGAGAAAGCACAGAACACTGGATGAACAATTTTTTTAAAGACGATAGTTTTTTTTGGGGACCTTCGACGGAAAAATTGTTGTCTGTCTGTCTATGCATTTGTCTGTTTGTCCGCTTTTGACGATACCTCAAACGGCCAACCCTGTCCGCAGCGCCCACCAATAATCCTCAAGATTTAGTGTGCATACTTGTGTGATTGTCCAATAAAAAGCAATCGTTGCACATATCCGAGGTACGCATTCTGATGTACGTTGCGCATTCTAAGGATCGTATAGCATTAAACACACTACGCTGGCAGTGCGACGTGATGCTCAAAAAGGCAAGTGTTACCAACGCATACCTTTTTGTTACCAATGCTTGCCAACGCAAAACGAGACGGTGGTGGCACCTGTCCGTCGCTTTGCGTCGTACACCTTATCGCCTCCAAGAATGGCACGCATCTTTCTCCACAGGCGCGCATGCCCACGGCCGGACTCGACGCTCCTTCCGCACGCTCCTTACGGCCTTCTCAATACCGGCGCCGCGCATATATTTTTTTCTGACGCGTAGTGCGGCAGCTAACCGCGCGAGGGCAGCACCACCTCACTGTAAGCTCCGCCGGCTCCCCGCGCGTCCCCGCGCTTCGTTCTCCACGGTGTCACCAATTCCTACAAGGTTCCTTCTGCCTACTACTTCACGAAGCACTTAAGCGGTAGGGACTTATTTGCATGGACCAAAGAGGTAATCGCTGCAGTGGAATCGTGTGGATTCCTTATTGTCAGAATCGTGACGGACAACTACTCTGCAAACGTAACTATGTTTATGCACATGGGTAATGGAAATTTGTCAACTGTTGTCACTCACCCACACGATCCAAATAGAGTCATATTTCTGAGTTTTGACCCTTGTCATGTGCTCAAGAACGTGCGCAGCCAATTCTTGGAACGTGAGCTGCATGATTGCATTGGGGTCATCTCTGGTACGTTTGTCCAAAAGCTGTACGACTTTCAGAAGGACAAAACTGTAAAACTGGCTCGAAACTTGACCAGAAAACACGTTTTTCCATCAAACTTGGAAAAGATGAACGTGCTTCGGGCAGTTCAAGTATTTTCTCCGCAGGTAACTGCTGCGTTGTGTCATCTCAAAGAGAACCGTGGTGGGGACCCCAGTCTCTACGGTTACAGGGAAGCCAGCCAAACCATTTTCTCCATGAACATGACGAGGCAGTGGTTTGACGTTCATGACACAACGTACAAAGGGAGTGACCACAAGAGGCCAATATCTAACGAGGATGACCATAGACTCGCGTGGCTTGAGAAGGAGTTCACCGACTACATAAAAGAGGTACAAGAGGCTTCACTTGCATCGGGAGAAGGTTCATTCACAAAGCAAACGTTTCATGCTTTGTTGTTCACGTCGAGGGCCACAGTGGACGCAACACGCTTTCTTTTAAGAAGGGGTGTCAAGTACGTCTCTACCAAGAACTTTAACAGTGATCCTGTGGAGGCACTCTTTGGCCGGCTAAGGTCCATGTGTGGGGGCAACGTTTGAGTGTGATGCTTGTGTTACGATGCTGACGACTACGAACAAAGCTGATCCTTTGTATGTTCTGTTGCACAGCCAGGACAAAAGTGCACTCCACTACCCAAACCGTATGTTTTTGACACTGTTGGACAACATTGTTACTTTATTTGAAAAAGCTGCTAGCAAACTTCCGCGTACAAAAGTGCGTGAAGTGCTGCAACTTCTGGTTACCCCACACCTCGAACAATCACCCGTCCTCCTCTGCCCAGAGGGTGTAGACAGCAGCCACGCAAGGCGCACAGCTCGTTTAATTGCGGACAAAGTAATCAGACTTCTTCTCGTTAACTACACCAAGATGTCGAGCGATAGAAATGAAAAAACCACTTGCGTATGTGCACAAGCCGTCTAGAAAATATTTCAGACTGTGATGAGTATGTCATGGAGGTTCGCTTTATTTGTACCATGCATTTGTCTTTGTGTTAATTTGTATTGCTAGCGTGGGTTTGAAAGAAAAAGGTATTTGTGCTCACCTCGCACAAAAATTGTTTTTTTATTTAAGTTCTAGTCCACCTTACGACAAAATAAATATTGCTTTTTCTCTCTGAATTTTGTGCGCTGAAATGGATTACTGTTGCTTGTGACAACACGCGTGTGCGAAAATCCGGGAAAGCTGCCGGAATGGTTGCGACTGGGTAAGCGGTGCTCTCAGAGGTCGACTATACCATTTTAACCTTATCACAAGCAACGACCGAGCTGTATTGTCTGGATAAAACGTTCATCTTCAAGAATTCAGGTGCCGCAGTTGGTTCTGTTCCTCGTACTCAGCGCTGTTATGATGGCCATAGCCCTGTGGCGCGCACACTGCGCCCGTGAACGCACTTGGAGGCGGTGGAGCAACAGTAGTCTAGCAGCGCCACCCCGAACTTGCGGCGGCAGGCAGCAAAACGCCCCAATGCGAAGGCCGTAAGGGGAGCGCCGGAGAAGGAGTCGAGTCCAGCCGTGGAATGCCTTCCTTCATTTTAGATGAATTTCAGATGGCGCTCGTATATAACGTGCTTTAGAGTTACTGTGTATGCTACCTTTATATACAGTAACCCTAACGTGCCTCGATGCGCCCGTTAGCCTCTGCTGCATGCTCGAGGCACTCCAACGCAGCGCCTCCAGAATACCAACCACCGATTTTTTTGCGCAGAACATCAAATAAATGTTTTGTTCACTCTCTCCGTACGCAAGACTATTGTATTTAGACGACATTTGCAGTGTAACACGCAGATCCGAGGCCAATTTTTTTATTGTGAAAACAATGGAAGTACAGAAGTTATTATCCAAGACTATATACGCCTTTGGGTGACAAAGCGTGTAAATAGCTGATACACAATTGCCAAAGCAAGAGAATTAACTATATTGTTCAAGGAACTGGGATATCTATGCAAGGGGTTTTTGTAATCTGTCTTAGTTTTGCAGTAGGCGGCCGATCTGTGCTATTTCCTGTCACGTGATATAGGCGGTTCATTGTTTTCGCAATAAAAACTTGTTCAGAGTAAGCTCTGTGTGCATTACCTTACTCTGCGCCTTTTTTCGCCTTGCGTTCTAAGCATGCCTCAGTGCTCGTCTCGCCTGAAACCAAGTGACAGTGATGACAAAATAATTTGTTGTCATCGCATTGCCACCATGGTGAAGTCAAGATGACGTCACAAATTTTGGCGCTGGACATCACGTGACAATGATTTTCGGCATTACTCCTGTCAAAACCGACGCAGTAAAAGCTAGGTAATTCGAACTCAAAGGGGAGTATAAAATTGTTCTAATTAGGAGGAGTTTGAATTACAGTGGGTGCACGCTGGAATGAACGACCGAACGCAGGCAGAACACGAAGTAATATACCTCACCCTTCGTTATCACGAACTACCTATAGGCGCTATTACACGTGTGTTACAGGTGCTTTATTTAGTACATCAAGTTCAAGCAGCTCTAACAGCGAACAGAATTGATTGATGAGTTAAGCAGTGTGCCTCAGTGTGAGAAAAATGCCACTACTCGTGCTCTAAAACAAATTTATATACATACATGGCAGGGATAACGCAATAAAAATACATTTAATCAGTTTTTTGGATTAGTGTGCGTTTTTTCTGTGGCGACTCTATGAGCCTCGTTTGCAGATTGTTCAAGAGCTCCAACGCAGCGTCCAAATTCTCACCACCTAAGAAAAGCTGCTGTTTCATTATTTTGCATCTGTAGCAAATTTGGTTCTCTTTGGTTGTGCAACCCATTGGTCTCACCATGGGCCAACTTCTGCAGGGAGTAATGAAGGCCTGAGGTTCCAACTTCGAATTAACCGTCACGGATACTGACGCGTTTGAATTATTTGGAGTGCTCACTCGCAGATGTAGACTGGGCTGTGGCGGTACCAGGGAGTCGGTTCGCATTAACTGTATGTACAAATTGGTTAGTTGGGTTAACAAGCTTTTAATGCAGTCAATTTTCTGTTTTACGAAATACCGAAGGCTTTGAACTCAATACTTGATTGATATCGCCGTCCCTAGGCCCTAAATATGCCATGCCAGTTCGTAGCTCTCAATATTTTGCCGACCTCATCTATCCCAGAACGAGACTCGACATCGGCGTGCTGCCCTATCTACGACGTCTTACAAGTCGTTACTTCTCAGGTCACATAACTCTTCTTGTTGTGATGCCGACCGATACTGTTATGCCCTCCAGGATATGAAAACATGCTGCATTGTTAGCTGAGTGAATTTTTCTCGACAGCATAAGATTGCATCTTCCAGTTTTTAAACAATTTAACTAAAGGCCCCTTTCCTGCAAGTCTTGATCGTGAACTTTCAGTTTGATTACACTTCCTGAGAACAAATCTGGCTGCAATAGACTGAATCTGCTCAATTGCACCAATACATAAACAGTGAAATATATTACACACAAGTATGGCATTCTATTCTAGTATTGCTCCAGGATAGCTTGAGTCACGTTCACTCTACAAGGGTTACAGGAACACAGAGCATTTGTATTATTCTTTTATTTCATTCACAAAATCAGTGCACACCAAGGCCACCACAACATTCAGCTACTCATCAAGGGGTGCTGAAACATGCGCCGAACAAAGTAAGGCATCACCTTGAGAACATTCTGCTGGCTCAAACAAAGCACTTATAATGTCGTATAGCAGATCAGTAGCTACGAACTTTTAGCAAACTTCGAAGCTTCTCAAATAGTACTTCACCACATGCTATGTCAGCACATGTCACAGCCTACCGATTCGAGCAATTATGAAATCAGAAACTTACACGCACAAACTCTTCTACGAGTCAAAAAGGAGCAAGCACCGATTTACAATTGTCTTGCTCATTTTTTCACCATTCCTTATGCTATTTGTGGACACTTTCCTCTTGCGCAAAGCTCAATATACAACCGCCAGTGAACCATACAATTTATTCAGAATACGCTCATAGAAATCACTGCATTCGTTCCAGCGTGCCACAAAAACTTAAGCAAAACATGTTTCAGGACCCCTTAAAACCAATCAAAGCCACTTTCACAATCTACAATGAAGTAGCAATCCTAGCATAAAAAAAATGGCACAGATAAAACTGCTTCATGAACTACTATTTTGCTTTATGGCACTGCAAACGTTTGGCCTGCCCGAGCAGCCTGCCCGAGCTCGTCTGACTTTGTCACATAACCAGTCTTAAGTGGGTTTCTTACTGCAGAATACATTAAAAAGCAGGTACTGGACGTGAAGTTCTTATAAAAGGAATTTAAGCTCACCGAGGCTGAAAAGTGTGGCAGATCAATGCAAGACACGAAAGGAAAAAAATTCTCTCTAGTCACTGACAACAGTTTGATGCATTCTTTACTGAAAGTAGCCAATGTCTTTCTGGGAGTGCGGATGCCTTCGTTGGGGCTAAAAAAGTTATTATATTGCCGCTAGAGCGAATATTCTGACAGCCAACTAGTGTTCTTCAGGCCAGAAGATAGACACAACGTTAATGTTCATACACAACCGTATTAAGCCAACAGATAATGCAGCTAAGGAAAACGTAGTGGTTGTAATTTGTAGCTTTCAACTGAAATGTACTAGTAGTCATAAGATACAACTATGACTAGTAAAAACTTGAAGAACCTATCATTTATCAAGAGGATGTAGCTCAGTTACGTTACTGCAGCGGCGCATGAATCTACAACAAGCGCGTAGCCGTAGGAATTTTTTTTATTGGTGCCACAATGGCCACATTATATGCATTTCATTATTTAAATTTGGCCCTTGCTTGTTCAGCTCTTTTCTTTGCCATGATTCATTTGTCGTCTAGTGTCTACTCCCGGCCGAGTGTGAATAGCAAATGCAGAAAGCTTGCATACTTACAGGAAGACCAACAGGTTCTTTCTGCTACTGACATGACCAGATTATTCTGGTGACATCATGAACAATGGTGGTGATACTGAAAGGACAGCGCATGCAGGTTTTTTTTTTTTTTTTGTCATGAGGTGTGCCCGCAGCACACGTGCTGCTGCATTTGCCACTCTTGGTTGTGACAGCACTCTGAACTCAAAGTGAGTGTTTTCTTAAAATCTTGAAATAAATAGGTATACCCGAGGTAGTTCAGGGCCCTTTAAACGACGTAATGATGTCAAAAGTGCTCAGAAAACAGGTGCTTTTCGGTATGACATCCATTTTTCATAGTTTAGAATCATGGAGTACTAAACAGTCTCAAACACAATGCTTATAAGTAACAATTCATATAAAAAAATTATGAACCATCTCCTTGAAAGGAACCATAATTTGATGCGAAGGAGTAGCTATGCGCACGCTGTTGACCTGGATCAAACAGGCGTCGATTTAGGTTTGAACGGTTTGGAAGAACGGTTACGAAGAACTGTTTGAAGCGAAAGACGGTGTAGCTTTTACTTGAGTAAACGCTTCTTTGAAACGAAAAGACATGAAAGGCAGGTTGGGTTTCATGTAAGTTTTACGACAGATAGACGAGCAGAAAGAGTGTTTCTGCTCAATGTGCAGCCAAGCCTTGCGGGCCATGGAGAGAGTGAAGCGAGAGAGAAGTGTGTTGTGCGCGGGTGTAGAAGTAACAGCACCTAGGTGTGTTAGGGGGAGCCGCAAGCGGCTGTGGGTGAGGGAGAGAGTGACGTCAGCCTGCAGCTGCGACTTGACCTACTTGGCATCCTTCCAACAACTGCGACGGAAAAAACGCGGTGCAGAACGTTGGCACGAAGACATAGATGGACAGCATTACGCAGGCTACTAAAGGAGCTACTTCGCATCTAAAAACCTTTCACGGCTGGCTTACCGCACGGTCACTTATTGCACGTGTGAACCAAGCATGTGAAACAAAACTAGGGAGGCATAACGCATGTAGAAGAAGGTGTTAGAGCTCCACTAACAGGAACCTGGGAAGGGGTGAAGGATGCAGTCTGGTTTTGGTTAACATGCACACTGCAAATTTATATTTCTCAACTACACGCAAAGCGAACCTCCCACTGGCACCACCTTTGTAGGTCAATCAATTTCTAGTGCATGCGCATATATATATATATATATATATATATATATATATATATATATATATATATATATATATATATGGTGGGGTGATATTCCATGAATCCGGTGGAAAATGCAGTATAAAAAGAGGTCGACAAACGTGCGAAAAAACTCGAAAAATAATCTTGTTTCCTATACTACTGATAATGACTTAGCCGTTTGATACGCAAAGAAGCGGCTTATATATGTGCCCTGTGTGCCATGTGTAACCATTCATTCCGACGAAGGCAGGCCCACCTGCCGAAACGTTAGTAAAACTAGTGTTTTTTCGCACGTTTGTCGACCTCTTTTTATACTATATATATATATATATATATGTATATATATATATAAATGGCGTGGCTGGTGAACGTTTGTGCAAAGTGTTGTCTCTCGTGGGCGAGGAAGCATTTCCACAATCAATGAGCACCGCTCTCTCTCTCTCTTGCGACGCAGTGGGTGCGAGGTGATGGTGAAAGAAGACAACTTTTTCTTGCACTAAAGCAAATCGGCCGTCACGACAACGAACAATGTCCGACATGCTGGTACACTAAAGGTATTCCAGAGCCCTTGTCCTATTGTGAAAATGCTGACACACTGATAGGTACTACTTTCCTTCTGATGCAATACGCAATGCTTCCAGTTTCCTGCTGGGGATTGGACACCCGTCTGCAAGCTTAGCAGCACACTTCAGCTGCTACAAGCAATAAAGACAGTCACGTGTTGACATCCAGTAAACATTGAAATGTGGCAACATAGATTGGCAAGTCACCTCAATGTAACCTCAGTAAAAATTCATCCTGCCATATCAGAAATAGCTGACAGAAGACAAGCCTACCATTGTGACTGCATCTATTAGTGAAAGACGGTGCTTGACAAATACGAACATGCCTTGTTCTCCTTCGAGGGCCACATTTCGATGTGCCGTTCGATCCTGATCACGGTAGTTGCATTGGATGGCAAGACCCGTGCACGGCATGATATCAGTGCATGTTAAAGAACACTAGACGATCAAATATTTCTACAGCCTTCCACTACGATGACCCTCATAATCATATCGTGGTTTCAGCAAGTACCGTATTTACTCGCACCTGGCACAATCCTCGCAGTATTTTCGACGGAAAACCAATGCGACGTAGGGGGGTACGAGAATTACGCGGAAAAAACTTTCCACGAAAACATACAGGGCGAAAACGAAAACGAAGTGGCCACAAATCGGGATTCTCACACCAGCAACTAACAGCAAGCTTTGAAAAACATTAATTAAATTTTTCTCCACAATAGAAGCAGAGGTTCAAAGAAAAGGCAAGATTTATTGAGGCTCTAAAAGTGCAAGCAAACAGACGAGAATTAGAATACCATACGCAAACCTTGTGAACCTTGCGGGCCTAGCGGTAGTGTTTGTCACTCAACGAGATACCTCAAAAGGTAAGCGTAGGATGTCAGTACTGAGCTGATGGCTATTTAACAGAATCATCGGCAGTTTCCTTCTCGTCGACTCCAAAGGGCCTACTGGGGGCCCTGTTGCCGTTATTTAGTGCATGATTCATCACTTCCAACTTGAAAACAGCCATGTGGATTCAGTATCGCCCCATAACGTGACAAGATTACCGACACAACATACAACACACGTCGCAACGCCCACTTGCCGCTTCGGCTTGGCCTGGATTGGATTGGATCTTCGTGCAATAATAGTACGCTTGATGCTTAAGAGATGCCATCAGATGGCACGCGCTATCATCATCAATGGTTGGAACAAGCAAACAACATTATTACGGCAATTATCAGGGGTGCAATAATTACTCGCAGAAAAAAAATCGTATTTTTGTTGGGCCATGTGGGGGGTGCGGGAATTATGCGAGTGCGAGGATTACGCGAGTGCATACGGTAATACCCCAGATACTCTCATTGTTAATTATACGTGCTTGCGGATGCGATTAATTATTTATTATTTTTAGCAGTCACATGCATACTGCCAATGGTCATGCCAATGCCACATGTACTATGCCACTGACACTTGTGAAGCCATACAAGTTTCACTTGAATACGAATGACTTGCCTCCACCCTTTCCTAGGCTTTGTTATCTGTTGACTTGACATGATAACACAGCAACTAGAAGAATTCCCTCGTTTTGTTGTCCCGTCACAAAGTTGTGGCAATGAGTGCAGTTGGTGCTTCAAAACTTTGACACTCCAGTCAAAAGGATCGGTGAGATGAGGCATTGCTCAGCAAAACTTTGACACTCCAGTCAAAAGGATCGGTAAGATGAGGCATTGCTCGGCTAAACTTTGACACTCTAGTCGAAAGAATCAGTGAGACGAGGCACTGCTCAGCCCGTGCCGTGCCAGAGGGTCTCGACGATGCCGGAAGAAATGTGGCGACGCTTTTCCTCCTCCGACTGCGTCACCTTTGTCAGCTTCATGAAATCACCTGAACAGAAAAACAAACACACAAGAAAAAGACCTCTCACACTGCTAAACGGTTCATTAAACAAATGAGCTTGAAGTGTCTATAGTACAGAATAACTATGCACCATGTAGCAGTCGTGGTGTGCTGTACTGTCTTCCAGTAAGCAGTCGTTTAATTTTGCACTAAGATGACCTCTCCAAGTATTGAAAACCAACTAATTCAGGGACGACTTATCGTAAATAGTAAGCCTATAAATGAAACTGGTTTATTTAAAGTCATTTTAAAGTGAAGCTCTCGAATCAGGCAGGTCTGATTTGTCATAACTTCTCCTTGGCCCTTCCACCGAGGAAGGTATTGTACCTTACAAACACGAGATATCCCATAACTCGAAGAAGATTGCCCAGACGGCAAACATAAAGGTTGTGTTCTCAGCTCCCAACAAGCTCGGGAAGCCATGCAAGTAGATTGATACAAATGCCATCCAACCAGAGAAGTTAAGTAAGTAAGCGGCACAGAAACAGTGTGTGTTGAAACATGTGGGATACAATCGCCCACTTTTATATGGGACCCTATACATAAGACAAAGCAGGTGGTGTGTGCCTCAATGATAGGCTATGCGAGCACCACAACAATCTAAAAAATGGCACCAGTGCTTTTTTTTTTTGGCCATTCATTGTCGATGCTTTTTACCTTCATTTAACCTTTGCACATCTGTATTGCACGGCACAACGCAGCTCATTCGCAAGGTCACTTGGGGCTGAGGCAGTTATGAAGCTGGGCAATAAGCATGCAAGTCCACCGCTGCTTCAGCACCTGTTCGTGCTCCTCCTTTTTTATGTCCTCGTTCCATGCAACCTGCTTCAAGGTGAACACCTACCAACTCACTCAAATTTCTAATCTTTTGCCTTCACTGGCCCACAACAGCCAACAACTTGTCTTTTTGGCAGCGGTATCTTCAACTCGCGACTGTTGTTTCATTCAATTTAGACACTCGTTAAATCAACTTAATTTTTTTTTTGTAGTTGTGAACTGCGACAAAAAGTCAGCCATGTTGTCGTTACCCTAGTGATAATCGTAACTGCCACCAGTTCTTTGTGCTTAATAAATATGCAAATTTTAGTATCAGGTGCACATACCGTCTGTCTTGTGTATCGAACATACAAAACTGAAGTTAAACGATGCATTTGTAAGTCGACTAGTCATTCGACAGACAACAAAGCGTATCGCAGCAAGGTACAGTGGCTACAGTGTTAGGTTGGAGATCCAAAAGCAGCACCTTCGAATTCTGGTTGGCGCATGTTCTTTTTTTTACGGATGCTTTTTTCATCGCCTTATATGCAATTATTTTCTATAGTAGCTTGCCACAGTGTAGAGCCATTTGGCTGCAGAGCCATTTTGCGCTCGAGCATTGCCAGCATCACCAGAATCCGCCATAAGCTAGCATGCACCGTGTGCCACCAATATTCCATCGCCATAATACACCATAGTGGTGGATAGATGAATTCACCATTCACATGGTCAGAGGTGCAACAGCCAAGAAAATATTTGCAGCAATTTTGGGAGCGGCAAAACGTTACTTTTGGAGCACTAAAATCCATATTTAGAGCAGCTTACAAAAAAAAAGTTTTTTTTATTATGAAAGATCGAGTTTGAAGCAGTAAAAAAAATAGGCTTAAATTCGGAATAACAATATATACACAAAATATTCAACTCACCTAAATTGTGCAGAGTGAACATGAGCACTGCTATCTCAATAAATAGTAGTATTCTGAATTACCCCACTGAGCAAACAATGAAGTTCACATTAGCATTTGCCATGCCTGTCGAGTTAATTGACAGACTGCGAATTCAAATGTGGCTCTGCCTTGCTGGGAGTCTTAAAACCCAAGAGTAAAGGTGGCAAAAAAAAGTGGCACACAAGATTTCTAAAATTTTTTCAGGGCAACAGAAATGTCATTCGCTGCTCCAAATGAGCAGCAATAACTTTTTGAGATGTCAGCGATCATACTTGTACTCAAAATTACGCAGCCCATACACACATGAGCAATTGAACAAAATGTGCTCTCCCTTGACTAGCACTAACAGCCCCCTCCCAAATAATATTACACTTTTCTGCGGGACATTAGTGTACTGCGGCGAAGATGGCTTAGGCAGCGATCTGCTTGCATCAGAACAAGGCCAAGCAATTTTCAAACCCCTACACCTGCTTCCACTCTTTCTTTTTTCCTTTCACAATGGGGTTAGGTTTAGGGCACAACTTTTCGGATCACTTGCAAGGCGTGTTCAAGCAGATAAAGTAACGGCGCAGGCCGTTGACCCAGCGACGCTGTCGGGTCGGCGCAACTTGAAGATAGAAAAATGATTAATGTGTCATTGCTATGGCAACCAACGTGGTGGCTGGCAACAATAGCATTAGCAGCATGTCGACCTTGTTCGTGCGCGGGAAATGCCGCATACGTTCTTAGCATGCCGTAATCGCGTTTGCCGACTCGAAAATTCATATTTCCTGCGAAGCGTTGATGGCTACGGCCACGCATTTGTTTTTGGCTTGAAGTTCCACCGTCCAGCCAACAGGTATCCGCTGTGGTCAACGGATCAATAAGCGTGTGGCATTGTTTCTTCATCTTATATTTTATCTGGTCGATCAAGTCTCGCAAGGGTCCTCACATAACGAGTATATAGATTGCACCATGGTTTAGGGTTATGGTCTGCCAGCTTGGTTTCATTGGTGTCACAAAGTGCAGGTGGCTAATGTGGTGTCCTTTTCTCGCTCACATTAGCAAAACTCAGAAAATTTTGAAGCTGGTCGGGCATTGGCTGCAGCGCGACGCGATTCGAGCAAATTTCATGGTTTTTGCGCAGCTCGGCACAAAAATGGGGAATTGTATCAATTTAATGCAATCGGCACAGCTGTTGCACCCCTACAAGTATCTAAACTGCCTTAATGAGCAGGAACTCCAAATGCATCAAAATGCAGTGCAGTCATTCCACACCGAGTTCACGAACTCCCCCAACAAGATTGAACTTCTGCTGAAGAAACTACATGCTTACTCCAAACATTAACACCACCTCCAGTTTAGTAAATGCAGCAGTGGGAACCCCACATATAGGAATAAATGTGCAACCGTGCTATAGGCACTTCCTTGGATTTCACAGTAGTAAAGCATCATTTTTTTCAAATGTAAGCACAGAAGTAAAACTCTGTGCCATTAAATACTTGTTTTCGATTTCTCTGTTTCTCAACTGTTGCATTTCTTGCCTGCTACGTTTATTTCCTACGGTCGCTTCGAAAAAGACTAGGCCTGCACCAACAGTGCAGCGCAATCACTGGAAAAGCTGAAAGAGCAGCATTTCTACAAGTCTTTATTTATTTATTTATTATTGCCAGCTTGCTTTGCAAGCCATAAGCAGGAATGGGTTTTACAAAAGGTACATGTTGCACAAAATAGACAAAAGAGACGAACTGTGAATACACCTTGAGAAGAAAAAAATTATGGGATCTGTTTTTAATAGTGTGTCACAGCATGTGAAACATCAGGAACAATTGAATGAACAGACACACGAAATATTGCAGGTGAAAATGCCGGCAAAAAAAAGGGTATGGGTCACAAAAAAAAAGGTGTCGCTTTAGAAGTAGAAGTAGTGACGACAAAGAAATAATAAAAATGAAAAAAAATAAAAAGGAAGAATTAGCATATTCTGACAATGAGCTAATACATGTCTTGTATGCCAACCACCTTGAAAACGCTTTTGTGGTTACTAGGACAAGTACAGTATACTGCAGGGCGCCCAATACATCATAAATCACAAACTTTTGTCACATTCAGAAGCACCCACTAGGCCCGGTGAAGAATTATGGCTGTGCCTTTTGTAATGAGTTGGAACTATCCAATGACTCACAAGTTGAGCAATTTACAGTGTGCGACGCTTGTAGCACTACATGCATTGCGTGACCCCTCATTGTTATTTCACTCTTCTACCGCACTATACTACATACATTGACATTGTTCGTTCCTGACATGAAGCCTGTGTTGGGCCTTTTTAAGAGGGAGTTTCAGGCACTGATACGGCTCTGTTGTAGAATACTGGGCTGTGTTGTGGCCAGGGCCCAGGTTCAAACAGCTCTCCACACTGAATATCTTTTCTCACTCAGTTCTTTTTTTGTTTCGCGTGATAGCCGTTATGGTCACCAGCAGCAGCAGACAACTACGGTACAAAGAGCAGCTGTACTTGTGATCTTATAACAGCTTTCAAAAAACGTATCAGCAGAGTATTAGTGCACTTTTTTGTGAAGACTATGTTTTTCATAGATGGAAATAAAGCGCTGTACGAGGCTGATGTCTTTCGACATAAGATGAGTACTGTGCACACATTGGATGTTAGAAAAACCATCAGACAGCAGGGTACACTTCTAAGGCAAGCAATGAAATGTTGACTTACCAAACAGCTTCATGACCTCGTCATCTGGCACGCTGCGAGGAAAACCTGTACAACAAACACACATTCACATGAGTCCAAACTGCAATTTAAATTAGCTTTCTACTAAGCTCATCGCAAGTAGTACAACACATTTCGTGGCGAAAAAACATGCGACTTTATTGTATACTGTATTATTTATTTATTCATTCATTTATGATAAGCAGCTATTTGGGCGAAGACAGTGTAGGTGTCCTCACTCATCATTGTTGCATGTGTTTTCGCGCTTATGAGGTTTAGCTTTCCTTCATTATTCATGCCAGGAAATGAAAATGTATTTAAATACTTTGCAGCGCATCACCTCAGTTGCTACCAGCACCAATACAGTCATCCAGGCATTATGAAATTTAAAGATCATATTGCTAAATCAAAAGCAGCTGATCACCGATGAACCTACAATCGTGATCACTACAATAGTGATCAATTGTGATGACTGCTTAAATGCCACTTCCAAAAATAAAGGCAGGTTTCCAGAAAGTGCAGAGTGGGGTCCTTGTATTTAATTTTTTTCATTCAATTTCTTTTTTTTTCCAATCTTCCTTTTTTCTTATTTCTAGGCTTGTGTAAATAGTGAATTTCAGGTTAGAAGCGAATTCAAAACGAACACTGATTCCGGTCGAATAATTTCGAAATTCGAATAGTATGTGTCAAATAGTATATGAAAAAATTGACAGATCCAACGTACAGTGGGAATTGATGATATGTGAAGCACACATGAGAAATAATGATATGTAACTTTAAAGTAAGCAAAACGTTGCGAGGTGGAGGTAAATGATGCCGAACATGACTTCCGTGTTGTGATTATCACATTTGGATGTGTCGTTTACTTTCGTCATCTATTCGCGCCACGTGATACCAAATTTAGTATCTGTGGAGCTAGCAAAATGGCCCCGAGCACGCTATCAGCATGGTATGTTGTCATGCTCTTACATGACACGCATGTCAGGATTATCAACTTTGGACCAGTAATATACTTCGTCATCTCTTGGTGTCACGTAACACCAAATTTGGTATATGTGGAGCTAGCAGAACGGCCGCGAACACATCATGAAGGGCCCAATATACTTCAATGTAGCGTCGAAGTGAGCGCACACTGGGCATAGTGATGCTACGTTACCAAAACGCGAGCAATCCATAGCATGACACCAGGCGCGACCTGCGTCCGTCAACGCGGCTCGATGGCAACCAGTGCAAAATGCAACATGCTGCATTTCACGCCGATGCGTTGCCCAGGCATCACCGCGTCTCCCTCTTTTCGAGATGGAGTGACGCCAGATGCACTGAAACGCGCATGTGTCAAAGCAACGCAGCGCGGCGCGCGCCTGTGAGTATATAGAAGGACCGGCACCTGGCGTGTCAACACCGGCGGGCACGGACACCGTGTCATATCGCAATGTATTAGCGTCTTGACTGTGGCATGTAGTCAAGTTGTCACATGACAGGCATCTCATGATTATCATGTTTGCACCGGTCACATACCTTCGTCATTCATTGGCGTCACGTAATACCAAATTTGGCATATGTGAAGCTAGCGAAACGGCCGCGAATGCCTCATGAGTGTGGCATGTAGTCATGTTGTTAAATGACACGCATGTCGTGATTATCATGTTTGGATGTGTCTTTACCTATGTCGTCCATTTGCGTCGTGTAATACTACCAAATTTGGTACATGTAGAGTTATGAAAACTGCTGCGAGCGCATCATGAGCGTAGCATGTAGTCATGTTGTTATATGACAAGCATGTCATTTATTTTCATACTAGGGTCTGTCACTTGTGTTCCCCCATGCAATCATGTCATACCATACCAGTTTTGCATTATGTCATGTGAATGAAACCACCGCAAGAGTGGCAGAACCATAAAATGTAGATCACGACATTCATGACATACATGTCATGATTTCCATGACTAGTCAAATGTGTTTTTCATACAGTCATGTTATCGATATCATTATCGAAACGGCCAGGAGAGTTAAAAGTCGTAGGCGGCTAGATAGATAGATACGCTCAAAGTCGCCGAAGTTCGATAACAAATCCTTCGCATTTAAAAAGGGGGCACATTTCTCATGTTCAAGCTAACCTGCACAATATTTTTATTGAATTGAAACAATCCAGTGGATATATCATTTTTTCAGTTCAAAGGAAGTGGAAACAACTTTTAATAGCAGCAGGACGTCACTTTTGGTAGAACCCAAGTGAAAGCCTGTAATTTCAGTTACACTTCAAAATTTACTATACTTAGAGCGCATAAGGCATTGTAAGAAGTTTTTAAATTTAAAGAATGATGAATCAATGAGAGGATATTATATCAATTTAATCCTGAAGTGAGGTCTCACAGCAGTGCGTATTTGTCCAGAATAGGTGTTTTAACAGCTTAACACCCCCTTGTTGAAGTGAAACCACCTTTACACAAGGTTTGATGCACACTAATACCGTATTTTTCGGTGTATAAGACGCGGTTTTTTTCCAAAATTTTCGGAGGTGCGTCTTATACAACGGTGCGTCTTATACGCACTTTTTTTGGTAGTTTTTTGGGAGAAACTCGTGTTGATGCTCATCAGTCTTTTTTTTTAAACCACTAGAGCAGTCCAATGCGAATTATGCATCATAATTATAATAACGAACACTCAACGTGCCGGTACTACAGTTTTAAAACAAAACCAAAGTACATAAAACGGAAAAATTTAAAAAAGTATGTCGTCGTGCGAGTTCTCAGCTCACTGAAGCTGCGCAAGTTTCGGAGGCTGTACCATAGAGAGCTGTACTCAGTGAGTGAAATCGGCGTAAGATGGCGATAGGTGCGCGACGGGTTCGGCGGTTTGGTTCGGATTCGGCCGCTACTGCGGCTACCACCGCTACGCTGTCGTTCAGCGAGTTGGACTAGTCGCCATTTGCAACTTCATTCGTTCGGTTGGTCCGCGCCTTTGTTACCTTCACCTGCAGTATGCCGGCTAAACGGAAAAGTTACACGGCGAAGTTTAAGCTTGCTGCTGTGAAGTATGCAGAGGACTACGGAAACCGGGCAGCGGGCCGTCATTTCGACGTCACGGAGAAGATGGTCCGCACATGCCGACAGTCGACTGATAAGCTTCAGGCCATGAAGAGTGACAAGAAAGCTAACCGCGGCAAGAAAGCACGATGGCCAGACCTTGAGGGACGTCTGCACTCATGGATACTGGAGCAGCGTGCCCAAGGTAGGGCGATGTCAACGGTGCAGCTGCGTCTCAAAGCGCAGGCGCTAGCTAAGGAGGTGGGCGCCGTTGATTTTGTTGGCGGGCCGTCCTGGTGCTCCAGATTTATGCGCCGCAAAGCGCTGGCGATGAGGGCCCGCACAAGCATGTGCCAGAATCTGCCAGCAGATTTCAAGGACAAGCTTGAAAGATTCCAGGCTTTCGTTAAGAAAGCCATTGAAGACGATGGCATCGGCAACAGCCATATAATAAACATGGACGAGGTGCCACTTACGTTTGACATTCCAATGGAAAGGAGTGTGGCACCGAAAGGTGACAAGTCTGTCACCATCAAAACTACCAGCCACGAAAAAGCGCACTTCACGGTTGTGCTGGCATGTTGCGCCGACGGGCAAAAACTTCCGCCAATGATTATATTCAAGCGGAAGACGATGCCGAAAGAGTCTTTCCCGCCTGGTGTCGTCATAGAAACGAACGTGAAAGGCTGGATGAACGAAGAGATGATGGGCAAGTGGCTTGAAAAATGCTTTTCTAAGCGACCGGACGGTTTCTTTCATGCGAAGAAGGGCCTCCTGGTATTGGATAGCATGCGGGCGCATATAACGGAGCTCACTTTGAAGCGCATCAAGGCAGAAAACTGCACCGCTGCGGTTATCCCAGGCTGGATGACAAAACTGCTTCAGCCGTTGGACATCTCGGTGAACCGCAGTTTCAAGGCTATTCTGCGGCGCCTGTGGGAGTCATGGATGTCCGACGGCGAGCATAGCTATACCGCAACTGGACGCATGAGGCGTGCTTCGTTTTGCGAGGTCGCAAAGTGGGTGCGCGAAGCCTGGTGGTGTCACAGGCCACCGTAACTGCGGGGTTCCGCAAGGCAGGCCTGCTAGCATCCTCAGCCCCTGGCCTCGACGACGACGACAGCAGCAGCAGCAGAGATTCCGAAGAGGAAACAGAAGAAGTCCCAGCGTCACTGCCGCCAGAGCTCGCTGAACTATTCCAAAGCGCGTCGGAGGACGAGGACTTTGAGGGCTTTGAGGAATAAAATGTTTTCCTGCAGTCGTGCGGAACGTTTCAGTGGGTGCGCATTATTTTTTTCTCACAAATTCGGTGTAGTATAAGTTTTCTTACGGACTGGCGCTCAGAAACGTAAGTACGGCATTTTACAATGCTCGCTCAACTGCACGTTATGAAGTTTCCTTGCGGAAAGTGAGTGAATGTAGGTGCGTCTTATACACCGGTGCGTCTTATATATTAATTTTTGCATGAAAACTTGCGAAAACTGGGGGGTGCGTCTTATACAAAGGTGCGCCTTATACACCGGAAAATACGGTATACACTTGAGTGCTTTCGCAGTTTAGCACAACTGCACTGCAGAGAAAGCACCTTTGCAAAAAAAAATACATGCGGACTAATGTACTCGTTCCTCTCAAATACTTCTAAAATGTTCAAACCCTTAAATTCACATAGAAGCGAATTTGAATACTGCATTATTCATTCGAATATTCTAAGCATTCAAACATTTGCACAAGCCTTTTCTATTGATTCCTTCCTCTATCTATTTGTTTCTCTTTTCCATTTTCCTTCATACTTTTTTTCCATTGCTTTCTCTGTCTCGCCATTTGTCACTTGCTTAGTCTTTTTTTTTCTGTGCAAGAATTTTTATATGGTGTTTTGCCTATGTTATGTTAAGTGACAGCAGCAGACTGCCCAGACCCCTAAAGTGCTCGGCACTCAATATAAGGTGCTTGAATAACGAAAGACAAACGACGTCCCCAAGGTACGTGTGTACGTGTGCTCAATATACTAAAGATGGCTGTACTAATCGTCATTTTGTCTGTGTTGCACCCCGCCACAACAGAATGCGATGACGACACACAACAGCCCGGGTCCCTAAAGCGCTCTGCACTTGAAAACACTATTATATGAGATGAAGACAGCCCTTGCAATCAACAACAGCTTGACGCAGCTTGGATGATGCGAAACAGTGGTGGCAAGATGACTGGCACAATATCGCGATTACAGTCGAGCCCAACAATGACGAAATTGATGAGAAAACTTAAAATTTCTCGCTGCTAGAATTTCATAATCGCGAAATTTTACAGTGCAGATGGGAAAGTGACCAGCCTTTTTTGTTGACCATTTCTACATAGTGGACGCACAGCTCTTCCTTAGCAACGCAGAAAACTGTATAATGCTGCACTGTCGTAGTGCATTCTGATGAAATATCACATTGAAACCAACATTCTCAATTCATACGCATCAATTATGGTCATAGCACTTACTCTTGTGCCGCTAATTGGCCGCATCTCTGTGCAGTTGCCACAAAACATCACTAAGACATAGGTATGTGCAAATATTTGACCACTGTGAATATTGGAATGAAGTGAAATCACTTCAACACGAATTGACAGTGTTCTAAACTTCAAAGTATTCAAAATGAAAAAAAAAATGCATATAAGCTGCATGTTAGCTTTATAAAGGTGGTGTCACTCCAGTGGAGAGCTGCTATAACAAGAATTGGAGCGCTGCTAGGGCCCAGGTCTGGCGCAGCCCGCGGGCACAGCAGGGCCAGGTAAGCGATTGTTGGATTGGGCTCGGGCTGGGCTCAGGCCTGATTCAGGCCCGTATCAGGCCTGGGTCTCATACATATCTGCATAATGGCATATGTACACTGTTTGACTTTATTTTTTAAACTTATTAATTATCTTATTTTGTCGACCAAAAAGCTGAGGCCATCTGTATTGAAGCCTACTTAAGCAATAGAATATGCCTGATGCACGTGAAGCGACTTTCCACAAAGGCACTAGCCCTGTGGGAAGTTGGCTTCTTTACCATCCACCTTCTCTTCCCCACCACAGTCGCCACTTTTCCCTTTCTGCCACACATCTATTTCTCCTCCATTGTCGCTAGCGTGAGCTGCAAGCATGCAACCACAACAGCGAGCCATAGACAGCCAGAATTTCGCTCCCGTGTTCACACAGAGGGCTTTGGCAATCGGTGACCAGGCAACCTGTCTTCCGCTTTTGGTCTCTGAGGCAGAACGCGCATCAGACACCCGACACGCCTACAGCTTTCAGGCCCGGAGGGGCCATATTTAAGATCCCCGGACTAGGCTTGGGTGGGCTCGAGCACGACATTTTTGGGTTGGGCGGGACCTGAAAATGCCATGTGCACTGCTCTACCATGAATATCGCTACTTAAGAAAAAAAAAAACTCGCACTGCCGCGAAGCCCTATTTCCAGGTTAGATGAAGATATGATTCACCGTTTTTTAGGTGAAAAGCCTGTAGTACCGACTTATGCAGTCTAATGAATTTTAAACAGTAGTATATTTTACTAGATATCACTTGCATCCGACAGAAATTCAATTCCTACTACTATTCAAAAATGCTTCCACTTTCTTTGAACCAAAAGCAATATTATTTGCACATGTCCTCTCTCAGTTATAAAAAATATTGTGCAGGCTAGTGGAGTAAAGACAAATATGCAATTTTTTTTTTCAGAATATGTTTTCTATGCAATCTGAATTCAATTTGTAATTATTTGACCAAATGACATTCACTTCAAACTCACTTCGCACCTAAAATTGACTATTTGCAAATTCCTACTTAGATGAGTCCCCGACCCATCCTTCGAATGGCGAGAGAAACTCTGTGCATACAAACGAAACATCTTTCACACGGCAGCCCCATAATGGTAAACAGGGAGGCGCCATGCCAGTAGCTTCAACGGCCATGCAGGTACACTCTAATGCGGCTGTGCATATACACACACAAAATCTATATAAACTAGCAACTAGGTGCTAAAAACAATGTCGGTTGCATGAGACTGCTTTTTGGCACTGCACCGATTTCCTAAGGAAAGGTGATAGTGCCCATTCAAGTTCAATATGTTGGTACCTAATGCAGTTGAAGCGATTTTAAGTACCGTAAAAACCGGAATATAGGTCGAATTTTTTTTCAAAGAGACGCGATGAAAAGTCGACCCCCGTCTTATATACCGGTCATTGGCAGAAAACTTATGGAAGTCTTGCAACAATGGGTTGACAAAAGTCGGTAGGCTCCATTGCCATCGTGAGCATCAGCAACAGCATCGTTGGGCGGCCGCGACGCCCATTTTGCGTTTTGTTTGTCCCGATTGCGAAGCAAGGGTGGCTGCGGTGGTTTTGCGCTGTTTCATTATCCCCATCTGAGGCTATCTCCTTCAATATGATTGGCAGCCGACGTCAGTTCACGATGTGCTTCAAGAAAAAAGTCATCGAATATGCGGAAGCCCACGGCAACCTGGCGGCACAACGAGAATTCGGCCCGACGGAGAAGAGCATCCGATACTGGAGGAGCCAGAAACAGCGCATCATAAGTTGCAGCAACCAGAAGAAAACGTCGTTTCGTGGACGGACTGCAGTTCACCCCGAACTGGAAACGGCACTCGTCGAGTTCGTACGGGAGCTGCGCGCAAGGTCGCTACCCGTGACAACGGAGTGCATCCGCGTGAAAGCGCTCGAGATTGCGCGCGACTCGGGGCTCACGAGGGCGCAATTCAAGGGCTCGCCATCGTGGGTGCGCCGATTCATGAAGCGGAAGGGCCTTGTTCTGCGGCGGCGTACTTCAGTGTGCCAAAAACTACCCGCAGAGTTCGAGCACAAGCTTGTGGAGTATCAGCGCTTCGTCATCGAGCTTCGTCGACAGCGTTGCTACATGATGGGCCACATGGGCAACGCTGACGAAACTCCGGTCTGGTTCGATATGCCATCGAACACGACTGTGACCGAGAAAGCAGCGAAGCAAGTGAAGCTATTGACAACGGGCAACGAGCATTCGCGGTTTACCGTGATGCTCGCGTGTACAGCAGACGGAAAGAAGCTGCCTCCTTATATTATTTTTAAAAGGAAAACGCTACCGAAGGAGGACTTCCCTCGGGATGTGATCGTGAGGGCAAGCGAGAAGGGGTTCATGAACGAATCCCTCATGCTTGAATGGATCCGGCTCGTGTGGAACCGGCGACCCGGTGCCCTTTTTCAACGACCGAGCATGCTGGTGCTCGACTCTTATCGCGGTCACCTCACGGCCGATGTGAAGCGATCGCTGTCCGATGGCAAGACGGATCTTGTTGTCATCCCCGGGGGACTGACATCTATACTCCAGCCACTGGACGTTGTGCTGAACAAGCCGTTTAAAGGTCGCGTGCGCGAGCTCTACAGTGAGTGGATGCTGGGAGACAATCCCAAGACCCCCGCTGGCCGCCTACGGCGTCCACCGCTCGCAACCGTTTGTGGCTGGGTGTCGTCAGCCTGGAAATCCCTCCCGGAAGAGATGGTTCGCAAATCCTTCCGCAAATGCTGCATCAGCAACGCGTTAGACGGCACAGAGGACGATGCACTCTGGGACATCGCTAGTGAAAAACAAACATCATCCGACTCGAGTTCGGATGAGTCCGAGTAACTTCGTGACCTCCTAGCATTGAACAGTGTCTAAATAAAAATGAATGTTACCACAGTGCAGCTAGTTGCGTTGCGTTTTTATCAAGGTAAGGGTGTGCCGCGATACTTTGCGATTTTTTTAAATTTCTTTTTTTACGATTCGAAGTTTTGGGGGGTCGTCCTATATTGCGGTCCGACCTATAGTCCGGTTTTTACGGTACGTTGACCTTGGACGAGCACAGAATGCACAGGTAAACGTCCTGTCAATTTTTATTGCTGCGGTACTGCAGGCTAGCATAATTTTGGAGTCAAGTAATACCATATTTTCTCACATATAACCTGCACCCCTAACTTTGAACTCCCTAACTTTGAAGACACCCCTAACTTTGAAAAAAAAAAAATTGCTTGCTAGTAAACCGCATGCTTAGCTTAAAAAACTGTTTTCGGAAGTCACCACTGCACAGCACATCACAATCTCTTTTACAGGAGAACTTTATTTCGAGGGGATCGCCACAACGGCGACGGCGCCAATTCCCGTTCCTTCAATCATCGTCTGACTCGCCGCTGTCGCTGCTGCCATCCGAGGCTCCGTCACCGCTCTCGAAGACACAATAGTCTTCAGTGCCATACAAGCAATTGCTGATGGCGCACTTTTTGAAGCCTTTGCGCACCATGTCGACCGGAATCGCCCCCACCACATCCACAATCCACTGGCACAGCAGCACAATGTCTGGCCTCCGCACGCACCTAGTCAGTGTAAAAGCGTAACGGCAGTCATCCATCTACTCGGCATACAGTCGCTTGATTGATATGTGGGGTTTAACGTCCCAAAACCACTTCATGATTATGAGAGACGCCGTAGTGGAGGGCTCCGGAAATTTAGACCACCTGGGGTTCTTTAACGTGCACCCAAATCTGAGCACACGGGCCTACAACATTTCCGCCTCCATCGGAAATGCAGCCGCCGCAGCCGGGATTCGAACCCGCGCCATGCGGGTCAGCAGCCGAGTGCCTTAGCCACTAGACCACCGCGGCGGGGCCATACAGTCGCTTCATGTGCACCTTGAATGACTTATTGAGGCACACGTTCAGTGGCTGTAGCATGGAAGTCATGCCACTGGGTATGATCACAAGGTTGGTGCGATGGTCAGCAGGGCGCACTTTCCTTGTGTCAGTGCAGTAGCCTCGAAACGAGTCCAACACTAGCATCGACCGCCATGCCAACATGGCGCCCGGCCTCTTTTCCCAAATCATGCGAAGCCAGTCACAGAGGAGGTCACCATTCATCCTTGCGTTATCTTCCATTCGCACAAAAATTCCTGGTGGTGGTAGAGTGCTGGGTAGCGTTTTGCACTTGAAGATTACATACGGGCGCAGCTTGGTACCGTCCGCCAAAGCGCAAAACGTTACTGTGCAGTGTATTTTGGAGTTTCTGCCCGTCAGTACACTTACAGATTTCGAGCCCTTTTTCTGCAGAGTGGTGTCCATGGGCATCTCGAAGTACACGGGCGTTTGATCAGCATTTCGCACCTGAGAGAGCAAGTAGTTGTGCTCTTTCCGCAGCCCGATGACGTAATGTTAATGGCTCAGCAGCTTATCCTCCTAGGTGTTGGGAAGCTGCTAGCACATAGTCATTCATTGCCGCATCGAAAATCCGTGCCTGGCCATGAATCGCTGAAGCCATCCACGGCTCGCACGAAACTTGCGTGAGAATTAACATTGCGGGTCAACCTCAGCCCTTCCATTTGCGCCACCTTCGTCGACACATCGTGGTCGCGACTCCTCCACTCCTCAATAAATTGACAAGCTGCACCTCAAGAAGGGGGTACACCCCAGTCTTCGGGCCGCGAAATGCTCGCTTCTTTCGAGAGAGGCCTTTTTTTTTCGCCAGTCACAAATGCAGTACTCGTCGACTTCATGCCTCTTCGTAGCAGCTCTGTTGCCAATTTCTTCCGCAGCAACAATAATCTTGAGTTTTTGTTTCCCGGTTAAATATTGCCGCATAGGCCCACTCGCGGTACCTCACCAGACAAGGCTGACCAACGGTGCAAACTGGCCAAACCTGACTCGGAGAAAGACGCTATCAAATTGCTGCTGTGACACTGTTGACCAAATCAAACAAAGCACGCAAAAAGTGAATAAGCACGCCACGAACAGGAGCTGTCTTTGGCCTGTGTTGGCTTTTATTGGTTTTGTGTGAGACGATGCGGATGCAGACGCGGATTGCACGGGAAGCCATGCATTGCCGTCAAGCCGTCCTCTGCTTTCAGATTATTCGCACATAACCCGCACCCCCTCTTTTCAGGCGATTTTTTTAAATTTTCGGTGCGAGTTATATGTGAGAAAATACAATACAACAAGCATTAAATGCTACGGTCGTTCACTGAATATAAAAATTTTTTGTTTAGAGAATTTCATTGCTACACTATTTTGTTATTGCGGGTTCGGACTGCACAGTACTGCAGTAAATACCGATGATTTGCACCTAACTATAGCACAAAACCTTTGCTTCCACTATCTGAGGTTTGAGTTATATGAGAGTAATTCGAACTCGAATGCTTAGATCAGAGCCAACGTTATCTTTAGATGCCTCATTTATAGGGATATGATGTAGTTGACTGGGAAAATGGTAATTACTGGTAGTAATACTGAACTTTCATGTCACGTTTCAAATCGTGAGTACTGTGCATGATAACATAGTATGTAGTACTAGGCGAAAAAAACTGACCTTTGAAAGATGGGTCGTTGTATACAACAGTGCAGAGTGCATAGGAAAAGCCAGGTGACAGAAGTGACTTCATAATACTTGCATACCTGCAAAATTTGACATGAAGAATCATAAATCTTTCATTTTAAAGCCCTGTCCCGACATCGCTAGTACGCACATTTCAAGGTAACAACTTAAAAATAAGCATCATCATACATATGAACAATATTGATGAAAAAAAAAATCTCTTGACAGAAATAAAATTTGTCGATGCCCCCTGATTTGCACTTGTTACTGTTAGCTTGTGAACAGGACTGATGAAAGAGGACCCCATCCATTCACAATAGAGATATAAACTTTCAAGGTGCAAGTACAACACTCGACCATTCGAGCTGCCCTCCCATCTACCTTTTTTGTCAGGTATTTATGTGTGCTGAAATCTGCTAGGTGTTAGCCAGCACCCTTCCTAAACCAGCACTCTTCTTTCTTGCCAGAAGGTGTCACGGGGAACGTGAGAGCTTCGGACGTATTACGTGAAAATTGTGGGTTTGAATTCCAACGGCGGGAAGGGTGGTTCGTCATCCGCTACAATTTCTTTCAATTGAAGTGGAATTCACCACATCACAGTTGAGAAACTAGAAATAATGGCCCCTGTGCTTTTCCTTGCCTAAAATGTGTGCCAGTTTCATCAGTTGTGCATTTTCCCACAATGCCGTACACGAATAACTGCACAAGTTACAGATTACGGTGTGACATCAGAATAAAATAAAGCCTTGCTTTTTTCTGCCCTACTGCTCAGCCAACAGAAATCTTGGGCTCAATAAAACTTGCTGCTGGGTGAGTTCGTTCGTGCTCGTCCATGCCTCTCCTGTCCTCGTTTTTCTTGCGAGCAACTGTAGTTATATCTGGGGCTCACCTTGGGCGCTCGTCATCGTTTACGGCTACCAGGGCACCCCGGTCCCAGACAATGTCCATCGTTCCAGCGCAGTTCCTGCAGCAAGGCACGATGTTTCAAAAGCATTCCAGCATTACCAGTAATTGACAGTCGGTACGGTTTGAAGCTTGGAAAGCAAATGTAATATTACACACACATCCGACAGCTGGCCATAACAATGATGAAAGAAAGCTACCGGGGACAGTTCGAAGGGAGTTTCATTTTTGTTTGTTGGAGTGCCAATCAACTTTATCCACCGATAGACCATGCGCAAGACAAGCCCGCAAGCCAGACATTAGTCCTGCGAGTGGTAAATTTGAATAGCAATAAGAGTTGCTACTTCTCTTGACAAAAAAAAAAAGTTGCTTGAAGCCCGGCACAAGAAAACGACCACAGTGCAACAATGTGCGAGTGGTACTTTCCACGTGTGTTATCTTGAAGCGCCGCATTTTTCTATTATGCTGAACCGAGTAACCCGTCAGTCAATCCTTTACTGAATAAGACACGGGAAAGTTGGTTCATGCTTGACGAAAAACAAACGAGTGCTAAAAAATGTGAACACACAGAACAGGCACACGGGACGGGCACTCTAGAGCACCTGTCCTGCGTGCCTCTGGTTAATGCCTGCATTCCTTAGTGCTCATTCATTTCTTTCACCTTACTGAAGTTCCAGAAATCCTCCCTTCCATTTATCCCTTTATGACCTGACCCGCACAGACATGTCTGAACATAGTTTGAGGTCCCCATTTATTGCCTGTTGCACTCACGAAATGCATCTACATGCAATTTTAAGAGGGGCTCCAGCGCGCATGTTCACACAAGTGGTGAATGCAAGTGATGGAATGCAGAACGCTGCCCTGGCTCTACTGCAGACCCAAGTCCAATACGATGGTTCCATTATTAGTGCTGCTGGATGCACTGTGGGTTGCTTGCACTCCTGTCTAACTCTTGATCCTCGGAGCAAAATCTGTTTATGTGACACTGGTAAATCACTGCCCTGTAAATTCACATTCATGGTGTGTACAGTAGACTCCCTCTAAGACGAAATCAAAGAGACCACAATCATTTGTCTTATCAGAAGCTTGTCTTATCAGAAGTGCCCCCAAAAATCAAATGCTAACATGCTAAGTGCACCCAAATACCTTCTTAAAAACGCTGAATGAAGTATACTTACAATGGGGAGGAAAAACAAAGAGAAAGCAGTTATTTGGCTCAGCTTTACCCGAACCACGCTTTCTAGTATAGAGTACTTACACTAATTTAATGAGTACTAGATTTTGTGAGTTTATAATAAATATGCTCATGTATAAACTCCTACCACATTTTAACAATAAATCTGTAGCATGGCCCTATTCACAATTAGAAAAAAGATTAAAAAAAGAGAGACAAGCACAATCTTCCTTCAATGAAAAATTTACTCTTCTGGCCGCTCACCTCCAGAGAGGCCGTTTTACCTCCTTTGCTATCACTTTTCGATACACCTTCGTTGCATACTGCAACTTTGACAAAGCCAATATATGCCAAGTTGCTTATGAGAGTCTGCAAGCTTTTCTTTGAGGTCATTTTTTTTCTTATTTTCAGCCCGCAGTAACTTTTCCTGAACGACGTATAGCTGAAGATCTTCGTTCACGCCACTCATGATATCAAGCCTCGAGCACACAGAGAAGACACGATGCAGCTATATTTAGTGTGCAAAATTAGCTTCCTTTTTTGTGCACCTTTATAACGAAACTGTGTGGTGCATCACAATTTGCTGCATTTCACTGGGGACATATACAATGCACGCAGACCCTATGCAAAACAACACACTATAACCACAACATGTGCTCTGGCACCATTGTGTGACAACGATGACAATACATCTGACTCCTCCGATGGGAGTGCTAGTGGTTCCAGTTTCATGCGATTTTAATGTACAGACAATCTTTGTTCGCATTTTCGCTTCCCCTTGACTTTTTTTTTTGCCCCCCTTCTTTTGTGTTTTTATCTTTAGCCAAGCTCTTGTGTTCTTTCATTCTCCACGGTACTCCTGTTGAGGAACTGAAGACCACAAGAAAAATACAAAAATATGCACGCTTTTTGTTGCTTTCTTGGCTGACCTTTCTTTTCTAGTTATCTTGCTTCAGACTTGCTTTGAGTCTTTGCACCAGAATTTTTTTCTTCATATTTTGTTTTCTCTTGTTCACCTAAATGCTCCCATGAAGACTATAATGTTCGTTGCCCCGAATCCCTGTCATTGTCGGTCGCTGCCAGAGTTCCTCTTTACAGAAGAGCCCTGTTACACGGTTTGTCTTAGTAACCAGATTTTTTTTTTGCATTGATTCTATGGGAAACCAAACAAACATTCCCAAGTTGTTCGTCTTAAGCAAGAATTCCTCTTAACAAAGTTCATCTTAACAAGAGTTTACAGTACATGGACACTCTGTAGTGTCTGTATTCTCAATGCAATATAACCTGAAGGCAAATAAGATCACACGGGATACTGACCTGTTGAATTCAAATATGCTGCAGACAAATATCTGCAAACGATGGTCGAGAGTCTGCAACAATCAGAAGAACAGACGTAGAGAATTACTTCCCCACAATTAAGAAGTCAGCATAAGTTTGAATCACAGTGATAGCACTGCTTGCCACTTGCTCGGCGAAATTCTAAAATTCACTATTAACAACAGAGATTAAATCGAACGCTTGCCAAAAGAGATTCCGCAAAAAAGTGCTGTAGGTATCCGAATAAACAAATCAATGGTCAAGGCACATATACAGATATACAATGATGGTGTTGCACTCTATGGTGTTGCAACGGCAACACCATAGAGTGCAAGTTGTCGGAAGCAAGAAAAAAAATTCACCTGCACATTACAACATGGAGTGCAAGTTGTCGGAAGCAAGAAAAAAGATTCACCTGCACACTTTCGTCACCGTCGCTTCAGTCACAAACATCACCTTGGCATTAACTTAATAACGTATGCAATTACCGTCACTGTTAGATGCAATGTGCGCTGCACCCTTTTATTTCGATGAAACAAAAGGCCGACTGAAACACTAGCGTTTACTTCAAACACGATGGAAAGCACGGCGATGCGGGATGCATATTCGGTATTTACGGCAGCAGAAGAATAAAAATTCATGAAGTCAATTTCAGATCACTTTTTTATTGTTCGCTTTCAGTCATATTTGCCATAGTTACAGAAGACAGCCAAAAGATCTGGCAGTGAAAGTTTTGTAAAACAACAAAAAAATTGCAAACTACTTAAGAAATGAGATTAATGCCCTTGTTTCATTCTGTGAAACTGCAAAAGAAATTTTTCTTAATATTAGACATTATGGAAATTGTGGTACTGACAAACTTGGGTACCGTGCAGAAACGTCACCTTCGAAAGATATACATTGCTTATTCCTGGCCTCTGAGATGAGCGTGGTGCGGGTTTCGATTTAAACAACAGATACATCGCTAAGCTGGTGCTGAACTTCGTGCCTTTTCAAGTTGCTTATGCAAGCTTTGGTTTTTCTATTTCAACATCATTGAAGTATTGGAAGATAACGGTTATATGGATGAAAATTATTGGCATTGCTTGAGAACTACTTCCTTTGTTGCGCAGAGGCATGGTAAATAAGGGCAATGCAAGCTCGTGGGTGAAGCTTATCTTTATTCTTAGGTTGTCACGGACTATAGTCTTCGTACTAGCGAGCTTCAAACGCACTTGTGGCTTTCTTTATTATTGTGTTTTGGTTTTCTTTCAAATAAAAGAGCAAACCATTTTAAACTTTGTTACCCAGTTTGAATCGGTGAGCCTAAATGGTTAAGGTAGTGAAGTGCAATCGCCGAACATTTGCTGTTTCTCATTTTGTAATAAAGCAGCTTCAAGCCACCCAAAGCCAAACAGACCCGAAAGTACGAAGATTAGGCAAATCCATGTACTACTACCCAACATTCAATGCTCACTGAAGTGAGATTGCATTGCAGCTCCCGTAGACACTAGCGGCAGAGTTTTCTAATGTGTTTATAGGAAACTCTATGAGTTTACTCAACACTACTGAAGCATGGCCTTCTCAATCAGCTACAACAACGGCACATTATGAGTTATTCTCACAGGGGAACCACCCCAGAAGATGGGAGAGACACTTGTTCACGTTGTGCTCGGCAGTTTGGCGTAATTCCAGATGAAGCAATTCACAGCTCTCAAGGTTCGAATCAGCGATTAGCATGAACCTCCCATCAGAGTGCAGCACGGCTTCACTAAAAGAACTGAATCAGATGTAGGTTTCTACACTCGCACTTTTGGACCACTCGCATCGGAAAAGCTAGACAAACTTTTCTTTCGCACATTATAAAACTTCTGCTACAACTGCAAAAAAAAATAGATCGTAGACAGCAGTGACGGCCCTTGTAAACCACGAAGTTTTATCGAACTCTAAGACATCTACAGCTTCCCTTTAAGCCTCGATGGAAGACATATTCCCATTGTGGGAGCACTGGCTTCAATGATTCAAGTGCATTCTATGAGGAGCGAGACATGGTCCACTCACACGGAAGACTTTACACTTCAAGACATGGCAGGTAGTTTCCTCAAAAGGAAGGCCACTCTCCGTGAAGAACTCACTCGCCGACTTCTCGATGTACTCCACGCCAATCACATTGTGAGCGTGCCTGTAGAACCTGCAAGAGAACAAATCATGAGACAAGTCATGAGTTCCCTCACCTCAGTAATTGCAAATTTTGAATTAAGCCAGCTGGCTCGAGATGACAGCTGATGGATGACGATGCACAATAAACACTGAAGAAGCAACTCCACTTCAGTGCTTTGCAGACTCTGGCCATCTAATAATGTGACATTTAGCTGTATAACAAATTTTCATTGTGTGGCAGATATATTCATTCATAATACTGAAGCACAGTCATCAAGTAGCCTATATATATATATATATATATATATATAAATAAATTCAGATTTCACATAGCAGAACTACAATATAATTACACTGATGCCTCGTTATAACAAAGCTGCATTTCATAGAAAGATAAGTTTGTTATATCTGAAAATTTGTAATAAAGGTTTATTCCTAACATTATATTTATTGCAAGACTATTTTCCGATATTTAATTGTATCTGGGTTCATTATATCGTGGTTCAAGTGTATGAGAGGTACCATAAAGGAGGGCTTCAGAATATTCATCCATCTGGTGTTCTTTAAAGTGCACTAACATCGCCCCTCTACCAAAATGTGACTGCATATAACAGAGCGGAGTATTGCTCACCTGTAAGAAATTGTTTTTAGATTGCATTGTAAATATGTCCCAACTAAGAGGTCCAAAACAGCTTTTATGATCTCGTAATGCATGAATGCACATACAAAATGTCATGACAAATTAGGGACCACCCAGTAAATGCATCAGAAAAAATATTTTGGGCGATTTCTTTCGGACCCTGACTGATGAAAATACAGGGGACTACCAATAAACACAACTCCCTTATATGAAAATGCCTCATTAACGAAACTAAACGGGCTCATATGGCTGGATTTCTATGTGTTGTTGGCTGGATTTCTATGTGTTGTGCAATAAAGTTCATCGGTTAATCGAAACAGTGCTTATTGGTCACCTATGGTTAAACGGCACAAACTCTAAAACACAGCGTGGACTCGCTCATGCCTAAGGTAGTCTCACAACCATGGCAACACCTTGAGATCGAAACGAGCCAATACAGTAGCTATTCTGGCTTGTGGCTGTGGGAGCCAAGTCGGGGAGTCAATTGTGTGTTAGGCCTAATTGTGCGGCGAAGTTCGGGTAGATCACGGTGTAATTTCAGCCTGATGGAAAGGAAGCGACCGTACCATACACTCTACATTGAAAAAAAAAAAACTGCAAATTCTTCAGAAGCTCGATCGAAGCGGCCCAAGATGGAGGTGGCGAAAAAATACATCCCGAAATCGACGCTGTCGTGGATTTGGAAAGACGGAAAAAAGATTGAAGGCACTGTTAAGAACAAGACTTTTACATCTTAACGGATGTGGATGACGCCTTATGAACTACTAGAAAAGTTCTTTTTCTGTGGTTCAAGCATGCACGGAGTTCCAATTTGCCCATAAGCGGATCGATTCTCGAGCAGAAAGCTCGAGAAATTGCCATGCAAATGGGTGTGAAGAACGTTGTCCTAAGCAACGGATGGCTCAGCCGTTTCAAAACACGCCATGGCCTAGTCTTCAAAGCAATCTCAGGTGAGAGTGGTGCAGTCAACAGGGACATTTGCACCGACTGGCAACAGGGGTGGTTTAAGGAAATTTTGATGAGCTTTGAGCCACGAGACGTCTTCTCCGTCGAAGAGATGGGTCTTTTTTATAAGGCGCTTCTATTAAAAACTCTCATCTCCAAAGGCGAAGCCTATAGGGAAGGAAAATGCAGTAAAGATTGCATCACTGTGTTGGTGGGTGCAAACATGGCAGGAGATGAAAAATTGAAGCTCTTGGTAACAGGAAAATCAAGGCATCCACATTGTTTTAAAGGCGTTCAACACCTTCCCGTTGCGTACCATGGGAACAAAAAGCCTGGATGACCATGGCCATCTTCGAAAACTGGTTTCGGGAGGAAGACGCAAGATTTACGAGGCAAGGCAGGAAGGTTGTCTTCGTGGATAATTGCCCAGCCCACGGTCAGGTTCAAGTACTCCAAGCCATCACTCTGGAGTTCTTGCCAGCCAATTCAACGGCAGTGATCTAGCCTATGAATCAAGGGATTATTCAGAACATTAAAGTTAATTACCGCAGACAATTGCTCCATTAAATGCTGCGTAGAGCAGGCAGCGGGAAATGCTACAGCATAGTTTTATAGGCAGCCATCCACATTTTGGCATGCCTGGGAGCAAGTGAAGGCAACAACAATACACAGATGCTTTCACCATGCTGGCTTTCAAGTGCAAGAAAGCAGTACCTGATGCAGAAGAAAGCCCTGCTGATGCCGACATTGAGACAGTATTCAGTCAGGTCGTACCCTCTGCCCCTTTCACGCTGCAGGACTACAAATCAATTGATGTATATGTTCGTACCTGTCGTAAAGAGACTGCCAAGGAAATGTTTGCGGAAGTGCACAATGAGGATCAATCCTTCAGCGATGAATGTGATGACAATACTGCCAGTGCAGTGGTGCCACCAGACTGATCAGCTAAAGAGGCTGTTGAACTTTTGCAGCGCTATTTTGAGCTTGAGGCTTGTCCAGAATTTCTAGCTAGTTTGTCAGGCATGGGTGGGTACCTTGTGAAAAATCAACTCAAGCTTGCCAAACAAGCCACTCTTCACTCCTTTTTTTCTCCTACTCATCCTCATGAGTAAGGTGAGGTTTGTGCAATTTGAATAAAGGTCTTGGTTCACTAAATAAGTGTACTTTGCTTAAATAAAACTTCTGATGAATGGAACAATTTTATGGATCCCCTTTGAGTTCTGTTTAGGAGGAGTCGACGTATATACAGTTTCAGCCTCCACATGAGAGCTTTGTTTGCAACGAATAGGGTTAGATTTCTACCATTGCGGTTCGAATTGGGTGGCGTTGTCTGGATTTTTTTATGAAAGGAGGCACAGTTTACAAAATATTTATCATTTCTTTTTTGCCCAAAATGGCTAATTTTTGTTTTTGGCGAGTTAGCTGTGAAAATTCTGCTCATTTTTCTGGTTAACTACTGCCTCGTTTACATTGAAGTGATGTTCTGTCATTGAATGAGAGAAACCACATTTTATTTGCTTCTGACCGTAGATCAGCGAAATGAGAGAAGCTCACTCATGCTCACTCGGGCTCACCAAAATTTTTTCTGAAGCGGACTTGCTCGTACTCAACCTCGCTAAAACATTACTCACCTGGACTCACTCAGACGCAGACTCACAGATCGATTTAAGTCTGAGTAAGCCAACTACTAAGTCAGATTGCTGAACCACGTCGAAGACCCCCTAATAACATCAAGCAGCACTAACAGCTCATTCGAATTCACACATCGACAGGTTTATTATCGATGTTATTCAAAGGAACATCAACCTTACTTCGCCAAAATGAATCACTTTTGTCAGCTGTGCATAAAATTGTGAGTTGTGAACATTTATACAAAGGTGAACTTCCCAAGGAAATGCACCTACCCATGCGAGAAAACCCTCACTATTTTCAAGTAATCTGCAATTAGCTGGTAACACTGAGCCAGCCCTCTTCGCCTCCCTTTTGATTAAATGTATACTACTATTTAGTAGTGTTAAACATTTACTACAGTGAGTCAGAAAACTGCCACCCACCAACACCCCTGCCCGTGATGCTATCGCGGACTGTGACAATGTATTTCTGGAGGTTATAGGCCAGCACCTAGCAAGTCAACACAAAACTACCATTTACACAATTGCTTTAAAGAAAGCCATGACAGATGAAACAATCACTCTTGCCGACCAAGCTTAAGGGACTGCACACGGTTAGAGCCAAAATGAAACTACCATACGAAGCAAATGTGGTTTTGTGCTCACAGCGAAGCCACTTCAGGATGAATGACTTTTAGCCTCACTTTGTAAAGAGCTAAGCTGTTTGGTCTAGCCATTATTTTTATGTGCAGATTATTGGGAAAATATCCCAAACGAATATGTGTCACCGAAATTGGGTAAATCCTACTAGTACTCACCACTGATTTACTAAAAATGAACACGGCAACACTTATGCCAACGAATGGCTGCAAAGTGATAGCGGCTGGCTGGAGGCCCTGCGTAAATAACACAACCAGAGAATGCTAGGAAATGGGAAAGGCAACGCCGCTGCGAGAAGACGCTGAAGTGATAGAAGGTCACACTAACAGCGATGAGCTGTAGATCTAAGAGAGGCGCGAACGTTTTGCATCAGCATGAATTTCTCTCTCGGAAGCTTGGACATCCACGTCGTGTCTGTGACTGCCTGCGGTTTAGCTCGAAGACGTCTGCGCTGAGAATCAACGTAAAAAAAACCTAGCTAAAGCTTAAAAGCAACGAGATTAGTCTTCAGAATCATTGAATTTCTCTTTTTGAGAAGCCTTGTGCCAATTTCGCAACTTCTTTTTAAGCCTTTGAAAAGGTAAAACCTGCTCATTTGTAAATTCAAACACTGTGAAGCATCAGAAGTTTCATTGGCATGAAGCACCGCCCATACGATAACAGGCCTGTCTCTTTAGTGTCATGCCACAGAAGTAAAAATTACAAACAAAGCTTTGCAGTGGTACTTACCAGGTGTGAACGTGTCATGCAAGAAAACACCTGCACATGACCGCAGCAAGAAAGAAATATAATAGCACTGCTGCACACTGTGCTACTGTATTTACATGATCATGCATAGCAAACCACACATGTGTCTGATGCCCATAGAGGTACAAACTTCTTGAAACAGGATGGTCGTTGAAACCAATATTTCAACAAGTTTTGATATGAAACACTGACTAAGCTGTTTTACACCCTTCCACCTCCCCCGCCCCCCCAAAAAAAGAATGCTTTTTTGAATTGTCTTAGATCCTACAGTTAGTTAAGTATTTTGGAATATGGGCAACCATGCAACCAGCAACAAAACAGAGAATTACACACATAAAGCTAAGGTCTTGAAATATGAGCCTATAAATTGAACAGCACTTAAGCAAAGAAGTGGAAATTTAACGGCTATTTTCTTTGTCAGACACGGTATTAATGGACCAACAGAAAATGATGCCAATGAAAGTATAGGGGATATTAGTAGTGTAGGCATTCATTAAGCACATCTACTTTCTTCACACATGTTCATCATCATGAGTGGTCGTCATCTTCATCTGCTGTGGGCACTTGGCTTGCCTGGGTTCTTTTGCCTTGGGTGTGGTCGCTTTATCATGTCTTCTGGGCCTAGTAAAGATTGCCTTCACCGTTGCATCACAAAAGGTGGAGTGTGCTATGCGATTTTCCGTCCTCTCCCAGCCCGCTCTACCTCCTGGAGCTCCTCTCAGGTCATCGTCTGAGCCAAGTGTCCAGTAACATGCATCAGAACGAGCAGCAACAGGCGCTTCTGCATCTAACACCACGGCCCCTACTACCGCAGCCTATCCATCGTGGATTATCACCGCGTACCAGCGTGAGCCCCCCACATTCGCCGTACTTCGAGGTGAAGATGTGGAGGATTGGCTGGATCAGTTCAATCGAGCGAGTTCCACTAACAACTGGGATGATCCTACCAAACTTCGCCGTGTTTCTTTTTATCTGACAGGCATAGCGAAAACATGGTTTTTCAATCATAAAACGGACATCACAGACTGGACACATTTCAAGCAACAGCTTTGCCAAATTTTCGGCACCCCGGCGGTTCGTTCAGCTCTCGCGAAGAAGACACTGGCTGCTCGCAAGCAACAATGCGGTTAGTTTTACACCTCATACATAGAGGATGTGCTTGCTCTCTGTCACCGTCTCGGCACGTCCATGTCTGAATCGGAGAGAGTTCGTCATCTATTGAAAGGGATCAGCACGGTCGCGTTCACTGCCTTGGTTATTGCCTTGTGCCAACGCCTAGAGGAACTTGAATTCCAACGGTTACCGCAGGACAGCGCTGAAAGCACCACCACGACTGATGCCTCATTGCGTGCCATGATTCGGGCGATTATACGGGAAGAGCTGCAATCTTTCGGCCTCTCAATGATACTGAGTCCACCTCCCTCCTCCAACACTGCTTCGCCAATGTTATCAAAGAGGAGTTGGCGTCCATGACCAGGCCAGCGTATGTAGACTCTCCAGTACCTCGACTCCAGCCGACGTACGCACAAGTCCTCGCTGGCTCACCACCCGTCGTACAACCGATGCCCGCACACTTGATGCCTGTCCCGCTGGCTTTGTTGACTCCGAGTGCGCCTAGCCAGCCCTTTCACCCACCGTGGCGGCCACCTCGTCCGATCTGTTATTAGCGCGGCTATCGAGGCCACATTGCACGCGTCTGTCGAAGCGTCAGCAGGACGAGCGTCGTGGATTCGATACCTACGGACGGGATGATGGGACAAGCTGGTACGCTTTCCAACGTCGTCCTTATGATTCGCCGCTACATCGCTCACCGTCTCCAACTGCGACATCTGAGCCAACCCCTTCTTATCGCTCTACTAGACGCCGTTCACCATCACCCCTCGGCCGCTACACGTCTCTATTACGACCCGTCTCGCAATTCACCAACCAACGCCTAGAAAGCTAACCTCTGCAGCTTTTGAAAGAAAAGCTGCATCGAACGAAAAGACAGAAATTCTTCTAGTGCGTCCATATAATACAATATCTGTTTTAATAGAAGGTGTGTACCTGGACGCTTTAATAGACACTGGTGCTTGTTTGTCTGTGATTGATCGTTCCTCGTGCTCACGTCTGCGAAAAGTCACTACCCCTTATGATGGACCTACACTGCTCGCTGCTGAAGGGGACGTCATTAGACCAGCCGCTATGTGCACCGCTTGTGTTTTCACAGCTGGCCTTCTCCTTTTTGTGCAATATGCCGTGCTGAGTTTGTATGCCCACCTGCTTATATTAGGCTGGGATTTTCTGTCTACTGCGAACGCTTCCATCTGCTGTCGAGAAAATGTTGTTGATATGATGGAAACTGACTATGCCCTTTATGCAGATGACAAGCTTGTTCGCTTGCTCGCTGTGGAAGATACCGAGCTACCACCTGGTCATCAGCGAATAGTCACCATCACTTCTAATGTGATAGACTCTGGTGACGTGTTTGTCCAACCATCTGCACGCTGTCTCACAAGAGGTATAGCCCTTGCTTCAGGTCTAATGTGGTTCCACAATGGCTACGGACTTCTCTATGCTACAAACCAGACATCTGAGAAAATTCTCATTTCTAAAGGCACCACAATGGCTTGCGTTATCGAATCCCAACCTGTCTCTGTTGTCTCACTTATGCCAGCGTGTTCTGACCTTCCTTCTATTGGACGTTCATCATACATTTCTGTTCTTGCTGCGACTATTAGTCCACAGCTGACCTCTTCACAGACAGATGAGTTGCTTGCCTTGCTACGAAAGCATAGGAGATTGTTTGATGCCCATTCCTCATCTCTGGGACAGACGTCCATTATCACGCATCGTATCCAGACCGATGGAACTTCCATCGTACGCTGTCGACTATATCGAGTCTCTTCGTCCGAGCGTGAGGTCATTGAAGAAAATGTAGCCGACATGTTGCAACGGAACATTATATGTCCCTCGCAAGTCCTTGGTTATCCCCTGTTGTTTTAGTAAGAAAAAAAGATGGCTCCGTGCAATTTTGCATGGACTACAGAGCACTTATTAAGATTACCCACAAGGTTGTTTACCCCATACCACGCATAGACGATGCTTTGGATTCACTGCAGGGTGCCGAGTACTTCTCAAGCCTAGACCTGCGTTCGGGTTACTGGCAAATACCCATGCATGACGATGACAAAGAAAAGACAGCGTTTTCGACACCAGATGGGCTGTACGAATGCTATGTCATGCCATTCGGCCTTTGCAATGCTCCAGCAACAATCGAGCGGATGATCGACACAGTTTTACGAGGCTTCAAATGGAAAACTTGCTTGTGCTATCTAGACGATATCGTTATTTTCTCGTCAACCTTCCCTCAGCACTTGCAACGAATGGATGAAGTTCTCACGTGCCTTGCAAACGCAGGCCTTCAGCTGAACACCAAGAAGCACCGTTTTGTGAGCAAGACAATTAAAGTGTTAGGCCACATCGTAAGCAAGGACGGTGTTCGTCCTGATCCAGACAAGATTTCTGCTGTCCAACACTTCCCGTGTTCTGAAAAAGCCAAAGACTTGCGCAGCTTCCTCGGCCTCGCTTCTTATTTTCGCCGATTCATTCGAGACTTCGCCTCAATAGCTTCACCATTGCACAAGTTGCTCAGATCAAGCGTCGCCTTTGTGTGGTCTCCTGAATGTTAAGCGGCGTTTGCCCAACTGAAGTGCACTCACATCTGAACCAGTCCTCTGTCATTTTGACGAAACAGTGCCTATGCTCCTGCATACAGACACTAGTGGTCAATGCATTCGTGGAATTCTCCTACAGCGAGACAAATCTTCACGTGAGAAGGTCGTCGCATACGCGAGCCGTGCACTGACCCCTGCCGAAAAGAATTATACCATCACCAAACAGGAGTGCCTAGCGGTCGTATGGTCAATGCAAAAGTTTCGACCTTATCTCCACAACCGCCACTTTACTGTGGTTACGGACCATCAAGCCTTGTGCTGGCTCTCGACAATCAAGAACTTGTCCGGCCGCCTTGGTCACTGGATTCTTCGCTTACAAGAATACGACTTCACGTTTACATACAAGTCGGAAGAAGTTAGTGTAGGCATTCATTAAGCACATCTACTTTCTTCACACATGTTCATCATCATGAGTGGTCGTCATCTTCATCTGCTGTGGGCACTTGGCTTGCCTGGGTTCTTTTGCCTTGGGTGTGGTCGTTTCATCGTGTCTTCTAGGCCTAGTAAAGGTTGCCTTCACCGTTGCATCACAGTAGTAATAGTAAGGTAGATGCGAAGAAAGGAAAGTGGAAGAAAAGATGACTTACCACAGGCTGGGACTTAGCCTTTGACCAACGTTATTCGAAGGTCACAGGTACGGTGCCTACCGGTGGAAAGTTATCCTTTTGTCCACTTCTCTTCCTTCACATTTACATTACAATAACCTCTAGTAGCATCCCCCATACCTATACATTCCGTGGTGTCATAGTCTGTTAGTTCTCATTAGAACTTAAGAAGGCAAGGACAGAAGAAGCACCAACTTGCCCAATGAGCCATTTCGATAAGCTAAAAAGAGAAGGGTGTGGTTTAGAAAGTGAAGGCTTATACATTTCAAATCGCATGAAAGAAATAAAAATAAGCTATTCTTGTAATGGGTGCCAAAAGAGACATAGCCAAGGATAACGAGCATAGTGATGCCAAGATAAGTTAAGAAATCTACTGGATTAAACTGGGATCAGCTAGCGAAAGGCAGGCGGGATTTAACATCACTAAGATAGGCTTTTGTTGAGCCCAGGACAAAACAAAGATCGGTGATGGTGTTAAACAAATCGAGAGAAAATAATTATTCTTGGAGTCTAATGCCCCGAAACCAAGACAGGATTATGAGACATGCTGTAGGGGAGGGCTCCAAAAATTAAACCACCTGAAGTTTTTTAATGTGCATTGACATTGCACAGTGCGCGAGGCCTCAATTATGTTTCCCCCATGGAAATGCAGCTGCCATGGCTGGGATTCAATGCCACAATCCTGGGCCAAGTCAGCAGCTGAGCACCATAACCGTTAAACCACCTTAACAAGTACCAACCAAGATGTGCCACCTTAAAGTATTGCAGCGTTTGCGGTGTTGGCAAAGAGAAATTTACTGTGCAGATGGATGAGCAAAAGCAAGGCTTCAACATTTAAGGAAGAAAGTGCACTGAGCTTACCACAAGAGTTCATGGGCATTTCCGCAGAGCGGAATGAACACGCGTGCATTCTGCTTTCCCGCCAAGACTAGCTCCTGGTGCTGCTCCAGTAGCCTGTAAAAAGTGGCATGAAAGAGCGTTAAAAAAGCTACACCATATAAAAAGTGAATGAATTAAAGAACAGGAATTTTTCAGCTGTTTTTTTTGTTCGACCCAACATTAATTAGAACTAGCCAACAAGAAAGCCAAGAAAACTGTAGAGGGCATTATTTGTAGCAATTATGATATAACCCTGAAAATAGAAAAGTGGACAAAAATACTACTTGCCGCCGACAGGGACCGAACCTGCGACCTTTGAATGGCACGCCTGCTCTTTTTGTGGTAAACTAGCAGTCATATGCCACTCCACTTTATGGCATTTATATGTGCATTTAAACCTGGAAGTGTTAGTGAGCACCGCTAGCAGCCGTGACAGTGAGTGTGACACATTCTTTTTCTGCCTGCTGGAGTTGCATAGCATGTGATCTTTTTGCAAGCTGGCAGCTGACCAACAAGCCTTAGCCTACTACCTGAAGGCATTAAGCCAACCAGAACGGGACCTTCACTATCAATGAACTTTACCATGGTTTTGTTCTCTGTTAGTTCTAATTAATATACGAAAGTGAGTCTCAACTTCTTTGCTCGGGGAGTGGGAGTCACTCCTATCATTGACAGATTACAATGTTCAGGCAGAAGCAGTTTCCTTGGGGAAAACTGTCGTGGCAAGCTACTGGCCACCACCCTCCACACCACAGGCACGCAAGTCAACAGCCTCATTGTGCCTTTCAATTAAGTTGTTTATCTCTCTTTCATTGAAGTGCTGAAGGTCATTTGCTCCACCACACAACAAGTTGTCTAGACCTCAAGCCATCACGTTTAGAATGCTCCAGACCAGGTCCTATCCAAGCCTATTTTTCCTCAGCATAGTCTCTTCAGAGGCTTTTGACTCTGCCTGTCCTGATTGTGGTAAGGTTAGTGATTTAGCACATATGCTCTGGCAGTGCCCCTCGTTACGGGGCCCAAGTCGGCTCACAGAAAAAGATTGGGACTCTGCCTTACGAAGGTCAGAGTTGCTACCACAACTACGGGCTGTCCAGAGAGCCCACGACGCGGCGGTGAGGCTAGGCCTCCCCGTTCCTACGTGGGAGCGGCCCGCGAGGTTGCTCTAAAGGAGCAGCGTTTCTCAGGACCCAATAAAGTTCTTTGTCTGTCTGTCTGTCTATCTGTCTGAAGTGCTAACAGCCCTAACAATGCACTTGACTCTCTTATATGAGTACATGCAAAAAGGAAGCCATATTTTTCAAGGCACACTAATCTTTCAAGCCCGCAAGCCATGCCATTTTGTGTTCCATGAAGTGTGGAGTGCCAGTGTATGACCAAATAGGCATTACAGCTGAAGACTTATTAAAGTTGAAGTACAACTACAAACAGTTACATGGGCAAGTTTGCTCATACTTAGGAAAAAAAAGCAACAATGCAAGAAAGACTGAGCACACAGAGTTACAAACACATACAGCCCTGTACCTGTGTATTCAATAATTTTTAAGAGGATGGTCTTTTTTTGGATACTTCGACACAAAACTTGCAGTCTGTTGGTCGACTTCTCTGTATGTCACCCAAAAACGCTAAATTCCAGCCATATCCGCAGCGCCCACCAGTCTATTGTTTCGGCGGGAATACTTGTGCATATTGTCGATTAAAAAAATACTGCACATATCTGAGGCACAATCTCAACACTTCCATATCTGTGACATGTTTCTTTACACTATAAAAGGCATGCATGAGTAAATCTAAAAAATGCAGCACTTATTACAGAGCGCTGACAGTGTAATACTACCCACGAAAAAGTGGGGTGTTTCTAGTTCAACACTGTCGAAATTTGGGCTTGTTGGTGCATTGTGACGACAGAAAATAGCGCGAAGAAACGGGGACACAAGACACTTCCAACATAATGTTTATTACCACCGCACACTCGCCTATATCACCAAGAAAAATAACATCACATGACATGAATGATGCGCACAAAAAATTATTTTTTTGAAGATACAATTCTTTATCACTGAGCGTAAGAGAGGGAGTGCTGACACACCTAGACCCCAGTGAAGCGATAGACTCAGCCTCAATAATCTCTCTAGTAAGCTTGTCAAACATTCTCTTGATAACTATGCATGCATTGAATATCGGCGTGCAGCCGCAGGATTTACAATGTATGGCCAACCAACTTCCCTGGCCGTTTTTCACATTATTACAATGTTCTCTTAATCGATCATTGAGACAACGGCCCGTCTGTCCAATATACTCTTTACCACAAGAAAGCGGGATACGATAAACAACGCATATGATACAGGGAACATAAACAGTTCGATGCTTCTTACTACAACCTTTGGGTTTTCCGTCACGGTCATGAAGGCCACACAGGCTGACCAACTTCTTGGGAGCCGAAAAGACAACCCTAACTTCAGAGCGCTTAGCTAATTTCTTTAGGTTGTGCGATATCTTGTGATAGTATGGTATGACGACTAGGTGCTTCGGTTTCTCGGAATCACGACTCGCTGTACATCCTGGATTGCGAAGCGTAGGAAGCTTTGCTAAGACGGAAACGAAGCTTTGCTAAGACGGAAACGTTGATGGCGCGCACCAGTCACCTTACATTGTGCAAATTGTGGCCTCCGAGACTGCGCGCACATGCCGCGTGCTCACCATGTCGGAGGCCATCCTTTTGTTCTACAAGATTACTGCCAGATGGCGGTAATGTCTAGCGCAGTGCCTCCAGAATCCCATTCACCGATTTGATTTTCTCGCACAGAAAATCAAATAAACGCTTTATTCAGTCTTTCCAGATGCAACACTATCGTCTTTCGATGACACTTGCAGTGAAACATGCAGGTACGGGGCCAATTGTTTTGCACCGTTCTATTTTACTGAAGTACCATTGTTCTTTAAGATAACCTGGACTTCCAACTGTGGCCTCCCTAATACCGCGTAATTATCCTGTGAAAGGCTGGGCTCTTCGCAACTTCCCTGAACAGGTAGCTTGCCTGACATGACCAAAACCAGAGAGCTTCAAAAGAACATGCAGGGTTGACTTTTTTATGCGCGGTATATTTGTTAGTTTGGCACTCCATGTGCTTCTCAAGACTTGGCCAGCACCACAGCTCGAAAACAATCTTGCCGATATCTTCCATATTGTTGCGTGGCACTTGCCCATGGGTATGACAAGACACAGTCAAGTTGCGTGTTTGAAAGCTGTGCATTCCTTAATATTCGAGTCACCTGATTGCGCTCTTTCCTAATGCTATTGTACTGCATATCGCTAGTAAAGCTAGTATCTGCGTCTATTCTGTACCCTGCAAAAATGTAATAAACTTCGCCGTTGCACAGGTGTGTATTGCAGTGAAACATAGAACAATTGACATATAAATAACAAAAGTAAATTGAAGCACGCGAGCAGCTGTTCGCGGTTGTAGAACAATACCCAGGAAGCCAAGAGCCAGCACGCATTTTGTGACGTTGCGCTGTCCGTTTTGTGACAATATAGTATGTTCTTTACTATTAGTCGCGCGCGGTTGGGCACCATTAACAGAAACAAACAAATATGACCACTCTGTAAAGATGTCCTGAGGCTCGACTGTCCACTCACCGATGTATTCCTTGCGTTTGCCACGGAGTGTCTCCGGTTTTCCAGCGGTTGAACCAGAACTCTCTCTGATCCCTGCCCACGAACACGGGTCTCTTGCAACTGAACAAATATCGACACCATTAAATGTATCAAGATGCAGAAACTCCAATACTCGAGGCATGTTGAGCTAAATTTACAACCAAACACTGTTTGGGAAGCAGGATAAACAAGGTTGAGAGCGATCACTGGGCTCGCGCAAGCTGTCAAAAGCACCTTCGAAGCAATCCCAATCGCGAACGGAATTTCCACTCACCTCGAGCTCCAACAGTTGCCCATGACGAAATCGGACTCTGCGGCTCGACGAGATCAAGTAGTCTTTGTACGTGCTGTGAGCGACCTCGTTCACGGTTACCTCATGTTATAAAAAGCAGGCGAAACCAGCGAGAGAGCTGATACTGCAGCTCCAGGAGATAGCAGAAGGCCGCCATTTCTTTGGGAACGTTCTAAGGTTTGATGATGATGGTGACTGAAAACACTGGTTTCGGTTTCGAGCGTAGGCTGTAGACCACCTAATCGAGATCTTGTGTTCACACCTTCTAGATTTATTCTTATTATTAAAACAAGGGCTTTGTTGAATATGTTCTTCTTATCTCAGTTTATTTTAGAAAGTCCCTCCTCACCGTTTTATAGCAAATCAACCATTTTTTGTTGTTGTTTCTAAGAGACACGAGCAATACCTTGCTATTCATCAGGGGAGGACGTACTCTGAAACATTGAACTAAAGTGCAAAAAGAAAATAAAATAGACAAGAAAATGACAAATACAGGTGCGAGGTCAAGAAACTCTTCGAAACCCGTCGTACAATGCTTTAAAATATTATGGCTGCAGATGTGTACCAAATAATTCACAGTGCATCCACGGTGATTGATAATGAGTGGGACGAAGCTTCGGAGGGTTTCATCGGTAAACCATGTATCCTCCGTCCAGCCAGATGGATGGATGACCATACTATTAGCGTCCCTTTTATAACGGGGTGGTCAACGTTTTTAGAAGAATTCAGTTTCACAGCTCCGCTCCCGAGGCGGCCGTGGTGGCGGTCACGCGAACTAGTGGCGCTGCAGTCACGCTTTTCTTCACTTGCTCCTGATCGGGCGCGCGGACAGGCGGGTGCTTTGGCGGGCGCGCGTCGTTTGAAGCGATTTCGTTCCCCACACGTGCGCCTGAATCTTCCGGTTTCCGAATGTTCGCTTTTTTTGTTGTTAAAATGGCTTCGTGTTTTGCGCCGGGATGTACGAGTGGCTACAGAAATGACGCCGCAAACCATCATTTTTTTACCCCACCACGTAAGGCCGCGGAGTTTAAACAATGGGAACACATGCTGCACCGCAAGGACAGGCGCCAGGAGAAGTGCTGGTGTGGCTTACGGTTAGAGAAAGGTGCCCCTCTTTTGCAATATACACGGGCCAATTCCCTTGTTTATACTGGGCATACGGAAATGTGCTTGATGCGAAGTTTTTTGTGTGTGCAGATTCTTTTAGGAATCGTCTAATGGCATTTTAAATGCAGGGCATTTCAGTAACTCACCATGTGACCCGCGTTGAGTAGCGTAGTCGGCAGCCAGGCCACTACACTATAAAAAAAATAACAGTTACCGGCGCCCGGTTTCGATCACATGACCCTGCGGGCGGAACGCAAGGTGCATGGTGCTCTACTCACTGAGCCACAAAACCGACACAAAATCCAATGCTACGAACGAGCCTTATATCCTTGACTCATTCAAACTACGTCAAGAAGCTACTGATACAACGCATTCACTACCTGTGGGCGGAACGCGAGGTACATGGTGCTCTTCCCACTGCGCCACAAAACGTCAACGCAATACACCCACCCCTTGAGTAAATGCGACGCATTTACTCAAGTCCCCCTCGCGGGGAGATGGGTGCATGCCCACTTAGGGGGATTGGCTAAGAAGAGCTGTGGTAGAAAAGAAAATGATGGTTAGGAATATAAAGCGGGTATCGGCGCTCTCTCATCAGCAGTGTGGTTAGGGCTTCCTAAGGTTAAATGGTGATTGAGTGGGGAGAGATAGCAATGATATAACAACCAACAGAAACAAGTGCAACAACATTAACGTTACGCAAACTACTTAACGTCGTGCACCCCCGGAAATGCTCTGCATTTGATCGTGCCCCTCGCGAGGGGGATGTCTCTTTACATTTACACTGTGCTTACGTGGTCTTTAATTTCTTTTCTTGTCTGTAAACGATGCCCTTCAAAACAGTTTTGCGCGGTCGCGTTCTCTCTTACGCAAACATTGCTGCCGTTCCTTTGTCTTCTTTTTTATCCCTCAGCGATGTTTAAACGTTTTTCTTTTGCAGAGATTTTTCGGAATAGTCCGGTCATTCCACGGTGACGACGACCACCCCACGATTATTCAATTCAGACAGATTTATCGCCTGCTGTCCCTTTTTACACCTGTGAGAAACGCCGTAAAGGGGAACTGCTCTGGACCGGCTGAGGGCGTCCTCGTTTCAATTCATGAAAGTCTTGTTGAAAAGGCGAAAGCGGCAGCTGAGCTAAAACTTGCCGTTGAAGCAAAGCTGGATAAGAACCTTCTGGGGATGGTTTGTACCGAGGACGTTTGCTGTGATGAACGGGATCATGGGTACCAAAAAGCTGGAGCACATGAGATGGTGGTGTACTATCTAGCCGGTTATGTGCACAAGAAAATCACGAAAACAATAACGTGCGAAGAATGCTGTGCGTTGCTCACAGCTTCCCCCGATCAGTTCAACTCCGAGTAAACACAGCTCAACCAGAGGCACCTGACAGAGTTGATGTCATTCAAGCCAGGATGCCTTCGAGAGGCCTCATTTAGGCTGTACGCATTACTTAAGGAAGTAGAAGAGGTTGTGCACGATACGCTTGAAACGTCGGCAGTGTTCGGGGATATTTTCTGGATGGTATTGGACAGGCTTCATGCGACTGCACTGCCTGCAATTGGTTGTAATGAGCACCATGAATTCCTCACCGCAAAGATAATCAAATGCTATTGTTTGATGCGCATGCACTTCTCTCGAAAGAAGAACCGTAAACTGCTTGTCACAGAAAAAATTCAAAATGCAAGAAAAAAAGCTAAGCTGCTTTGAGCTGCCTTCCTTGCTCAGTGATCGATGCAATACTATTCTGTATGTGCAAGAAAATATATGTTCTTTCTGAATTTGCCATTTTTATTTTCTCAGTATTATTATTCTCACCATGTTATCTTCAAATAAGATTCACGGAAATAGGAAAGGAAAAAAACACCGAAATCAGATTGACGAGTCTGTTCGGTAAACGGCGCATGACTATGTGGCATCAGAAACGAGCACTATGCTTTTAAAAAGTTTTACTGCATCTACGTTTTCTTTGAAGGGTGTCTTTTTTTTTTACAGTTATGCTCGCGCGAGGCCGCCTATGCCCACATAAGAATGTACTGGCGACGGTAGCTATAGATGGAGCCCAGACACGTAATTCCACCAGATGAAAATGGGCGCAGCAACAATGAAATGCATGTATACGAAGAAACTGCTGCTTTGGCACGAACTGTTCCGCCAGCAAAGCGAAACGCTTTGAAATGCGAGCGGTAACACGGCCGCGCCGCACCGCGTTTCCTCCGGTGTAGCAGACGACGCGCAGAGTGCGGAGCAAAGCATGCCTACAGCGCCCGTAGCGGCCGCGACACGCTATGCGGCCACGCCGGATAGTGGGCGCCTATGGGAAGCTGTGAAACTGAATTGTTCTAAAAACGTTGGGGGTGGTGACATGTGTGCTGCTTGGCTCGCAAGAAAAAAGAAACGAAAATAAATGTTTCTTTTAGGTTGACCAATGCCTTATCTACTCCTAATAATTGATCTTAGTATAACGAAAAATATGATTTTGTGTTCCATCGCTCAGCCTCTTTACGCAGATTGACCTCATTTTTCCACTATTTTGTCCTTTATCTTTACTTTTTTGCCACCAATACCCTAACCCTCTAATTGCTTCTATCGCGGACGCATTTAGCTTTCGATGTTTGTGCCTGAAACCCAAAGCCTCATAGGCTTTTGCCCACACGTAGCCCTGGATGGATACCACCGCATTCAATCAGAACATATGTTCCATCGTTTTCTTAACACCCCCACAGCGTGTACATTGTCTTTTTTTTATTGAACCTCACTTTATGACTATGCGTTCTGGCAGCCAGACCTCACTTCGAACAGTAAAGCGCGCCCTATCGGAAAAATTGCCATGGTGGATACTGGAAAACATGGTGGGCGTATTTGAAATAATAGTGGGCTTGGTGGAAATTATGATGGATATGGTGGGACATCGTAGAAAATATGGTGGATATGCCGGGACATACTGGGTGGTATGGTGTACAGATGATGGGCAAAGTGGAAATGATGGTGGAAAGCAGAGGCTAGATAGTGGGCAATAATGGGACACTCTGCCTACCATTGCGATAATGCTGGGAAGCCCTAAGCGTATGGTGGGTGGTGCTTATTATGGTGGGCTACATTGTGTACCAAGCTGAGAAACTCTTCCCGCCATTGCGATAATGCTGGGAAGCACTAAGCAGATGATGGGTGCCGCTTGTTATGGTGGGCCACATGGTGTACCAAGCTCTGCCCACCATCGCTATAATGCTGGGAAGCAGTGAGCAGATGATGGGTGGGTTTATAATGGCAGCCAATTTATATAAAGTACCAAGCTGGGATCTGTACACTACATGTTCTACCACCATGATTTCCACCAAAGGTTAGGCCTACCGACCGAGCCCGTACAATTGTGTTATCCGTGCTTCCGGTTTTCAGAATACATGATTTCGAGGATTAAGTATGACAATACAGCGCAGCTATGGCATCAATTAACCAAAATGAAGCATTTTTTATTGTGTATGGTGTGCGCTCAAGAAGCAACAAATATCGATGCGATGCGAATAAAGCACTCCCAGAGAACGTAAGTGTCTTCTCACCGACAGCCGCCGGTCGCACTCGCCGGCATTTTTCTAGCCTTCGTACAAGAACTCAGACGTGGCAATTCGTATGCTTGGTGAACCAATATGATAGAGTAATGTTTCCGGAACACTGCATTCGTTTTGGCCAAGCCGTTATGTAGTTGTTGCTTTAGCGAAAGAGCTACAGCATTGCGCTGGCACGACCGCCCTCTACATTGCGCGAAAAGCATCCCAATACTCAATCAAATAAGTTAGGCGGGCGTATCTATGGAATGAGCCTAGAGGCGTCATAAAGCGTGAGCAGATGTCGCCCTTTAAAACGAGCGCGAAACGGATATTAAACTTGGCAGACCCCGCCGGTAAACTGTTGCTGCTCCCCAGTCCACTTGATTTTTTTTTTCTTGAAGTTGTGAATTGTAAAAAAATAGCACTAGTGCCATTAGCACAGTGGCAATCGTTACAGGCCGCAGTTGCTTGTGTTTAATAAATGTGCAATCTTTAGTAGCAGGTGTAGATCTTGTCTATCTTGTGTACACGACAAACATAACTCAAGTTGAACCGTAAGTTTGTATGCCAACTAAGTATTTAGCACACTATCAAAGCCGTGCTGGTATGGCGCAGTGGTTAGTGTCTTCGAATGGGAATCCGCAGGCTGCACGTTCAATTCTACGTGGCGCCTTGCTTTTTTTTTACGGAACGGGTGTTTTTTATACCGTTTTTATAGAATTCTTTTTTATTTTTTGTGGCAGCTCGTCATGGTGATTCTGACGTCATTTCGCGCTCAAGCGTTGCCGGCACTGCAGCACCCACCATTCCCACCATGCGCTATGGTGGGCGTTTCCCACCATTCACCCACTACATTAATCCACTATATTGGTGGGTGGTGGTTTACACTAGGCCCACCATTCGTTTTTTTCCCGATAGGGCGAGCTTCCCCCTTCAACATCTTCCTCCCTATTTTGTTTTTCCCGTTTCTGTACTTAGAAAGCTGGCTTTTTCATCGCTGTCATTCAATAAATCCTTTCCGCCTCTCTGACTTTTCGCTTAATTATAGCTCATTGTTACCATGCCGCCCACACTGCCAGCCATATATTTGCTGGTGATCTCGTAGTTTTTTTTTTCTCCCCTTCGTGTCTGCTCTTCTTATAGAATACCTGAACACCTTCTCTGCCCAGCTATTCTTCTTCATTTTCCCACGTGTCTCTTGAAATCTCATCTTGCTCTGAGCTTACCTTACCCTAAAGCCTGTTCATCTAATGTCCCTCTTTACAGCCTCATTCTTTGTCTTCCTGTGAGCGACCAACGCGAGACATCTTTACTTTGATTTACATCTATGCCTGATTGCACCTCTGACGTACTGCATGCACACCACTGAGTACCCAAATGTACGCCCCTGAACCATTACGTCTTTTCACAAAACCTCGAAGCACTTTGTACCAATTATACCCCAATAATGCTCTGTGCTTAATTCTTGCAGCATTCCTCTTTCCCTTTGCTGCCAATGTTTTTTTCCTGTACCTCTATGCATATCTATCTCCCACATTTACCCATACTCCAAGGGAGCTCGTTCTCGCTTAACCTTGGTATTTATAGGCCTTGCATTATTGAGACCACCTGGTCTTTGGGATCATTGAATACCATCAATTCACATTTTGTTGCACTACATCCAAGTCCAAGAGCCTCGCCTTCCAATCATATCTACCGCCGCTGTATGTCGTCTTGACTGTCCGCACATAGGACACTGTCGTCTGCACAAAATTGACATGGAAGCTTTTGCTCAACCATCGCGCCAGCCTATTTGTGTGACAGATTAAACCCAATGTTGCTACCTTCCAGCGCTTTTTCCTTCCTCACCATGCACAGCATAAATAACAGCGAGGACAAAGGAGATTCTTGTCTCAGTGCTTTGTTAATTTCAACGCTGTCATTTACTTATTCCTTCCCATTCTATGCAAAGTGCATTTTTTCGGTATATTTCTCTTAAAAGCTGCATACAGTCGTCGTCTTTACCCACTTCCTTCAATATGTCTCACAAAGTTTCCTGATGAACGTTGTCGAGGCTGCGTGACATGGCGCTCTCCGGCAGCAATGTGAAGAAACGAAAGTTTTTATTTTTGAACGAATAGGTACTTGATTGATTGATATGTGGGGTTTAACGTCCCAAAGCCACTATATGATTATGAGAGACGCCGTAGGGGAGGGCTCCGGAAATTTCGACCACCTGGGGTTCTTTAACGAGCACCAAGATATGAGCACACAGGCCTACAACATTTCCGCCTCCATCGGAAATGCAGCCGGGATTCGATCCCGTGACCTGCGGGTCAGCAGCCGAGTACCTTAGCCACTAGACCACCACGGCGTGGCACAGATAGCTACTGGTAGTAGGTAGCACCCAGGGCTGGGCAGAGACACCCAAAAAAGTATTCCGAAATACAAATATCAAAATAGCACCTAAAATACAGATACTGAGACACATTTGTAACTGACGTAACGGGATATTTCAGAGATTATTTTGCAAAAAGACGAAAAAGTATTCCGGTATTCTGATACAGCAATACAGGTCCTGAAATACTCTACTCTATGTCGGGAATAGTCGTATTTCGTACAGACATTTAATATGTGCAGCATAATATCGTCACAAGGACACGGGGACGCGGGTACAAAACAGGGCGTTTACTCCTAATACAAAAAAAAGAAAAAAAAACAACCACAAGAGCACGCGCACACTGGAATACCTTGTTTTCCTCTATTCAAAGTAGGCTGGCCACTATATAGTTGCCAGCCTACCTTGCGTCAATATTTAAAATGCGCAGCGCATTAAAATTTGCATATAAATTTATTCATTATTTTATCACCGTGCTCTGAGTGTCCTTGAAGTAGTACAAAGGAGGCTTACATCGCACAAAATTGTTAATAACCACATATTTGCAGATATCAGTTGCAATAAATACTATGCTGTATGAGAGCAAGAGTCACAGGCATTGTACACCGAAATCGGGATATTTGGCGGCAACAGTATTAGCTATGCTAGATGTAGCATAGTTCAAGCGAGGCTCTGGAACCATGAACAAACGAATTGAGAAAAATATGATTTTATTTAACACAAACCTGTTTCGTTGGAACGTTTGGCGTATCGATTGCACTGAAGCAGCTGTACATAGCTTCTCGAACAGGCTGTCATCTAGACATCGTCACTTCAGCCTCGACACAAGACTCGCGAACGGAAAAAGTCGCTCAACAACTGCAGAGGAGCACAAATTTGTGTTATAGCGGATACAATTCACATCGATATGGTCAGCACAGCAAGCGTAGTGCGTCAGCAAAGATTGACTTCAATGTGGAGTGGGTGCCGCCGGAGTGGGACCGCCAACTTAACGTAAGTACGTTACCCTTTACAGTTCCGAAATCGGAACGACTAGGTTACTGAGTCACCTAAAAAATCACTACCACTAACGCCGTTACTTCTAACGCTTACGGCCAACACTGGACTAACACAGCGGTCAGCATGTGTCTCTAGTTAAAGGCTCTTGAATTCTTTGCTTCCGCTGTAATGGTGGCGCTTACTGCAACGACCTTCTACTTAGTAGACTTCCCCGCCGTGGTAATCTAGTGGCTAAGGCACTCGCATGCGGACCCGCAGGTCGCGGGATCAAATCCCGGCAGCGGCGGCTGCATTTTCTCCGGAAGCGAAAATGCTGTAGGCCTGGGTGCACGCTAGAACCCCAGGTTGTAGAACTTTCCGGAGCCCACCACTACGGCGTCTCTCATATTCATATGGTGCTTTTGGTACGTTAAACCCCACATGTCAATCAATCAATTACTCAGTAGACTAGCGGTTCAGGCTAGTTGGTTTCCAGTTTTGCTAAAGTGGCCTAGCACGAAGCAGGAGGGGAACACATAAAGAATGAAGACGAGCTCTTACTTCCAGTTGAAGGTTTAGTGTTTCCAAAATAAATACGAAACGCTGAAAGAAGGACGAGCAAAAGAAGGAATGCGAAAGGAAACGCCAAAAGACCTCCTTCCAAGCGCTGTGTGGCCACGCCGGCGTCATCCAGAAATGCTTTAGAGAAAGAAGTATCATTGATGGCACATGGCACCACACACCAAATTCTTTGGGTGGTTTGTGGCTTCCGCGATAAGCTCCGGTTTTCCAAATGGGCGCCGCAGGAAAAAGAGAAAAAAAAGAGAAAAAACACTTATCGTTCAATCAGCATTACGGAACAAAATTTAAGAACGACACTGCTGGGTGGCGCCCATTGTGCAGTATACAATGGGCGTCAATGAAAATATCACTGCTGGAATGGAAAATGACACTAAAACATTGTTGGCAAGCTCAAGCAGGAAATTATTCAAACACAATCCAGTTCTGCCTGAAGGAGCACAGTAGATGCGGGTAGCAAAGCGACAAGCTCGCTTTCAAGAAGGTATACAGTCAGTTTCACTCTCAGCAGAAATATAGAAATGGTAAGTGCATATCTCACCGCAGACGGCCAAGGTCACAGCAGGAATTTTTTTCCAATTTTAAACATGTCTCAGCTAATTTCCGAAAAATAAATTGGCCCCGTATCTGCATGTTATTCTGCAAATGTCGTCGAAATCTTGCGTGCGGAGAGCGTGAACAAACCATTTATTTGATGTTCTACGCAAGAAATCAGTGAATGGTATTCTGGAGGTGCTGCGTTAGAGTGCCTCGAGAAGTGTAGCGGAATCGAACGAGCAATCAAGCCGCCCCGCCGCGGTGGTCTAGTGGCTAAGGTACTCAGCTGCTGACCCGCAGGTCGCGGGTTCGATTCCCGGCTGCGGCGGCTGCATTTCCGAAGGAGGTGGAAATGTGGTAGGCCCGTGTACTCGGATTTGGGTGCACGTTCAAGAACCCCAGGTGGTCAAAATTTCCGGAGCCCTCCACTACGGCGTCTCTCATAATCAAATGGTGGTTTTGGGACGTTAAACCCCACAAATCAATCAATCAAATCAATCAGCAATCAAGTCACGTCACGCATGAGACATGAGCGCTATCTGGCTGTTTTCTTGGAAAATGAAGCGCGTGGCTCAGACGGGCGTGCGTGCCCGTCTCAGAGGTGATAAGGTGTAGAACGCAAGGCGACGGGTTGGTGCCACTGCCGTGTCGTCTTAGCAAAGCGCTGGAAACACTCGCCTTTTCGTGCAGCGCAGCGTGATAAACGTTATGGTCTTTAGAATTACTTATGTATGCCTTTTCTAGTAAAAGATGCGCATACAGTATATATATGCGCAATAATTGCTTTTTCATTGACAATCGCACAAGTATGAACGCTGAACTTTGAGCAAAATTGGTGGGCGCTGCGGATGGGGTTGGCCGTTTGGGTTATCTGCTGGCGGCCGTTCAGAGGTCCCGGTACCGTTAAGAGTGGACAAACAGACAAATACAGACACAGACAGACAGACCAAAATTTCTTGCATCGAAGGTCCCCAAAAAAGACTATCGTCTTAAAAAAGTAAGGAGATACCTGTGTTCTGTATGGTATCGCGATACGGGCGATACATCGTAAAAGCATTTCACTACTGAGATTCCAAAACATTTTCGAAAAGTATCCCGATACACAAAAGTATCTCTGAAATACTATCGCGGTACTTTTGTATCGCGATACTGCTCAACCCTGGTAGCAACATGTGAAGAAACATACTTTTTCGTTCATAGGGTCTCATTGACAGCGCAGCGTAATGAACACTGCGGTATTGAGAACTACGTATGTAAATACATTTTCTAACACTGCCCGATACTTGTGTATTAATTTTGCGCCTCAGGTATGCGTAATGTTTGCTTTTTGATTGACACTGTTCACGAGTATGAGCAAAGCTACCAGATCATGATGAGTGGTCTTTGAGTACGGGCTTGAACTAGCTGAATCATTGGATAATTACCAACAGACATGACCGACAGACCAAAAGATTTGCGTTGAAGGATCCCAAGAAAGACTGTTGTCTTAAATAACAAAACAACGAAGATCGTCGATTTTTTTAAAGCCGGCAACTACGGCGTCCCTCATACTCAGGTTAGGGACATTTAGAATAGCGCACCGCAAGCCCTTGCGGTGCGGTCGCTGCCACTGCGCATGTGTCGTAACGCGAGCCACCGTTTGCGCTTGCGGACCGCCCGCAGAAAATTTCGAAATACCGTGTGGCGCGGCGCGTGAGACCCGGAAGGCCCACAAAGCGCTGGTGTCGAGGCTATGTGTAGCTTCCGTGCATTTCGTTTTGCGGGGGGGGGGGAGGGCTAAAGTCTATAGATGTTTCCTTAGGGACGTTGAATCCCAACAGTTAAAATGATTATTTTGAGGTATTAAGCTTCTTTTTGGACCTACTAGTGCCCGGAATTCTTGTTACTTATTTTGAAAAACAAGTAACGGCTAAGCACAACAGTGGCAACGGACACTTTACAAACGTCAAAATCGATTGATGCTTCTAATGAAGTCGACTCCGTGTATAGGTGAGTTACCTAACGTTACATCATAGTCTTGGTGGCCACGCAAATCGAAAAATGTATACAGTATATTTTCGCGTCGTTCTTTGTGGTCTAATTACTAACGCAGCTATTTCGGCGATATCATTCGCAGAAAATATGATACGTGGTGGCTCCTCTTAACAGCGCCGCAACAGTTTCCCTCGGTGATAAGCGGTCAGCAGATAAAACAAGTATGTGTTGCGTCAACATACCGCGAAACCGGTACGCCATAGCTAGCTCTGATAGCTATGGCTAATAGCCTTGCCATGGAAATAATTTTGCAAATAGCTCCCAGAGTAGGTAGGGGCAAGACGGTATATGAGAATTACGTATACGGCCATGGCTAATAGTAAAAATTGTTTGTGCTTAACGTCCCAAAACTATGGCATGGTTATGAGAGACACCACGCTGGAGGGTTCCGGAAATTTTGACTAAGCACGCTTAAATCTAAATATACGGGTTTTCAGTACAGTAGCCATCAAAATGCGGCAACCGTGGCCTGGATTCAGACCCGTGCCCTTCGGGTCAGCAATATTTCACCATAAACATGAGAACACTACGACGAATAAGAGGGTTCGGTGACCATAGTAGTGAATTCATTATGCACGTGAATATTGACATCCCTGCACATACTCATATACTAACATAACCGTACAGCATGATTTACTTGAACTTGAACTGCCAAAAACTCTTATAAAAAGGTAAGTGGTGGTGGTGAAAAACATTTATTAATATATTTACAGTGAAAGGTTTGGATAAGGCGAGTCTGAAGGGCCTGCCTTTGACAAACACTAGGAGGAATCCCTAGGCCGGTATCCGTGCAGCTGCAGCGGCGGCTCGGGCTATAGCCACCAATGCCCGTTGGGCTTGGAGGTCAGAGCAGCTGAGCAGGACAGCTTCCCAGTCCCCTCCCGTGGGGTGGGGTGGGGTGGCTTGGTGCTATTTGAAGGGCATGCCCACACCATGTGATAGGTGTCACAAGACTCTGCACAGTGCAGGCACGGGCCCTAGAAGGCCGAATTGAAATGCTTCAGTACTGCCGGGCACAGTATAGTATTGATAAAAAGGTGGATAAGCCAGCGCTCCTCCACCCTGGTGAGGTCTTTACAAAGGGGGGATAGAGACAATCAGAACATTGATAAAGAGAGGTGATTTCTATAAAGCTGATAGCCGGACGGAAATCGGGTTCCGGAGCTGGCTGCGGATGAGGCGATGCCCGGTGAGTAAGCTCGCGGAAGGCAGCATCGGCTGTCTCGTTTCCCTCAAGACCCGCATGAGCCGGTGCCCACACGATGGTACGACGGGCCGAATATCCCGTGTACTCGCTAGCGTGGAGAAATTTGAAGGCATGGTGCGGAGTATATCCTTGCTGAATATGGCGGCAGGCACCCCTGGAGTCAGTAATAACGACCCGGGAGTCTGGACCTGCGGCTGCCAACGGAATGGCGATCTCTTCTGCAAATGTAATATTTGGGGCATGGAAATTATGCCTTGAACTGTAGTGTTTCGGTGGATGACGGCCGCCGTGTACAACCCTCATGGTGCGTGCGGCAGCATCCACGTAGAAGACACCTGGCTTATGATCGTATAGTTGAGAGATAGCCTCTACCCGCGCAAGGCGGCGACCTTCATGGGCGTCTCTAGACATGCTGTTCGGAAGGGGTCGCACCTGAAGTGCGAAGCGCCAACCTTCGGGGACGCGGACCCATTCTTCCGGCTTTGTGACGAGGAATGTAAGTAAGTGGGCCAGAAGGTGGCACCCCGCAGGTGTTTTGCTCAGGCGCAAGTAATGATTAGTATGATGAGCTTATCGTAGCTCCCCAAACGTGTTGGTTGTCCCCAGACAGAGGAGACGCTAGTTGGACGTCGTTATGGGGGGGGGGGGGGGGGTCGAGTGCGCTCTTGTATACCTTGCGAAGAACTGCATCGAATGCATTCTCATCGCATTATCGTAGGTGCAGGTAGGAAGCCGAGTATAAAATTCGGGTAATGACAAATGCATTAGCCAGGTGCAGGGCACGTTTGCATCATGGTCCCTTATTTTTTATTAAATACGCGACAAACCATCCGGTCCACGTGATCGCCCGCCTTACGTATCTTGCGTAGGGTGAATGTCCAGCAGACATTCATATTCACAGGTAAGTTTTTGTATTTTAGCAATATTAGCTGCATGATATTTTCTTAAACTCAATATGGAATGTCTTTGACCTCCTCCGAGGAAAATGTACATCATTTTTCTGAGTGCTTAGGAAAGGAGTAAGGCTTAGTAGACACCGTCAAAAACTGTGAAGTCAAGGCGACTGGTTCGGGAATTTCCCGATGGTGTCACCACCCGTCATTTCTTTTTACGCGATTGCTAGCTTACGAAGCGTTGTCTCGCAGTAAGAGTGGCAGCATAACAGCTGAACATGAGGTATAACTGGCCGTATTTCAAGAGAAGGCCACCGCGCAAGAAGGAGACAGAAAATAGGTTGGTAGATAGAACTGAAAAGCTGGTAAGTGTAATGTGGCAGCAGAAAGCACAGGACTGGGTTAACTGGTGGAACACGGGAAACACATTTGCCTGTTAGTGGGCGCAGCCAAAATTAAGATGGTAATGATGAATACGGCAACATTTTTGCGTTTTTTAGTGTTTCTCAAAAGTCGGGAAAGTAGAGATCACTCCAAGGAGGATCGGCCTCTCCAGCGAAATCTATATTACAAGTGCTCGAGCTCTGTCTAACCTAGTTTCCATGTAGTACTGCCGGCCAAGTTTTTATCCCGAAGGCCAGAGCATCGACCGCCGTAACGAATGCCGAGGTGATAAGCGCTCTGTGACGGGTCACAGCGGGGAAATTGACGAGAATACATGTGTTCACGCGATACAGCACTTATACAGCTGTCATCGACTAGGCTGTTCCACAAACTAAACAGCACTCCCGCTTTTTTAAAGAACAGTTATAATCATCCTTCTTTACTGAACGCTGACATCAAGTTATAAAAAAATGTCAAATGATCGAGCTTGACATGCAATCGACGCAATGGTCAACCATTGATTACACAACAAGAAATCAGCAGTCTTTTTTTACTTTTTTTGTGGATCAGACAGCATTTTCTTGAGGCAGGAAAGAAATGTGTGACTGCAAGCCAGGAGCAACACGGAAAAGCAAAGAAAAAATGAAACAGGTGTGTTTCAGTATGTTTCACAAAACAGCCTGGTAGACGAAAGCTGCACCGGACTGTTGAATGCGTGCACGCGTGTATTGATGTGAAATGTGCTGCTACGCGCCATTACATGGTGATTGATGCTCACTGAGGTTAAAAAGATCAAGTGGCTCCTCAAGTACATACATACATACATACATACATACATACATACATACATACATACATACATACATACATACATACATACATACATACATACATACATACATACATACATACATACATACATACATACATACATACATACATACATACATACATACATACATACATACATACATACATACATATACATAAAGGCTGCTTACTTTGGTAGAACCCCTCCGCCTTGCGTGCTGTGTCATCCCGTCCACCAGTTTTATGCAAATGTAGACATGAGATATCGAATGGCAATGATTATTTGTGGAGCATGAATATAAACAACTTTATTAGCTGCAAAAGCATCGCCTTCAAGTGAAGCACTTCAAACATGCTGTCGACGACCTGATAAGAAATTGATAACCCTCGCTTGCGCATGCCTCATCAGCAAAGAAGCACCTACCAGACGACCTAAGCAAGACTTACTTGACACCTTACGGTGCTATCTCAATCACTGTACTATCATAGCCGTAAAATTGTGGAGACTACGCCAATATGAAGCGACTTATCATATGCATCATTAGCCGGGATTTGATCTCGCGACCTGCGGGTCAGCAGCCGAGTACCTTAGCCACTAGACCACCGCGGCGGGGCTCACGTGGGGAAACTCAATTTTAAATAAAGGTAATTGATAAACCTAGTTTGCCGAGTTTTTTTCAGTATGATTATTCTAGAAACTTGGTCAAAAAAGTGCGAGGTGCATTTAGTTTTTGGTACAAGCCCCGAGGGTCTTGTCATAAACCTTCGTCCTCGAAGGTTGAAGAGACATCAAAGAGAAATACTATTTTAGAAATACAATAGCAAAAACACCACTCTTCACCGCGAGAAGGAGTTTCGTGATTGAGAAAACATGCGAAACGAAAATCAGGGTGATGGCGGCATACTTAACTTTCCGCAGCAAACGTGCGATGTCATGCATTTTGATGGCCCCTACCACGTCATGCGTGGTGTCAAGAAGAAAAAAAAAACAAAGAAAAATTCATGGTGTACGGTATGAAGCTGTTGGAACCATCATTGCAGACAGCGTGTCACCGAATGCACGAATAAAGCGCTCGGTCATTCCGTGACCTGCTGGTGATATGCGGTAGTAGTTCGATGAAAAATGTTGCCTTCACAGAGGAGCACTTTTAAGCTTTCCGACGAGAAAGAACGTCCGCGGTCAGTGAATAGCCCGCTTGACGCACCGTGCCGAAAAACTAGACTGTGAAGGATGAGCACACCAACTTCACATGCTGCAGCCTCTAAAAGCATTGAAGTTTCAGTGTAGCTGGGGAAGTGGTCTACAGCAACGATGATCGAGTGGTTGGCATGCGGTGTGTATGGCTGGGGACCACAAAAATAGATTCTGATGTAGTGGAAAGTCTGTGAGAGACGAGGAGAAGGTTGGCGGGGCCCGGTATTCGTGTGATGACAGCTTTTGCAGCTTTGGCCATTGTAGAGCATGGATGAACGTACAGGTGAACAAAGCGGAATGTATTTCGCGCCAGCCGTATCGAATCTAGAGCCGGGCATGTCTTCAATGCTCCCATGCACCAGTATACAATGCAGATCCTGGGGAAGGGAGGCACAGATGGCAGAACGCAGAGGAAAGAAATCACCAGCAGCCATTTGCGTCCATAAGATTGGCAGTTTCAGAGGTAGATAGTGCCATCACAAGTTTTAAAGCGGTGAGCAGTGCGTCGAAGAGATTGGTGGCGCGAAAAGAAGCCTGGAATAGCTACTCTAGGAGAGTACCTTTGGAGAGTAGTAGGCTGTCCATTCATCCTGTATGGCGTTTCTAAGATGGCATGTGGACACGTGTAAGAGATGATGGGGCAGGAGAGGAAGGCAAGACAGGAATGTGAATTATAGTATGGTATGGAAAAAATCACAGCTTATTCACAAAGGTATTGATGATTAGGGAGCTAAGCGTCCGTCTGTCTGTCCGTCAGTCCGCCTGTCTTACTGTCTGTGGATATGCCATGCTGGCTACGCAGGAGGGATGGACTGCCCTACATCCCAAAGAGCTTCGCCCTTAAACGTTATTAGGTTCGTCAGGACATGAACTAACACGTAGCAGGCCACTGCCACGTCGGGACAGAGAGTCCTAGCTTCTCTGCCACGTCGTGGGCCCGTTGGACTGCCCGTAGTTGTTTCCTTGAATACGAACTGTGTAGTGCAGCATCCCACTTAGAGATGTAATGTGTTCTACCCGTAACACAGGGCACCGCCAGAGCATGTGGTTTAAGCTGGCAAATTCTGAACAAAGCACGCTTCTGTTTTACGTCTGAATTTTTCGATAACTTTTCTGCAAGAGTGCGGGATACACCCCGATTTGCAAGAGTCTGAACGTCAATGCCTGACACCTGTTCACTTCACTGTGCGGTGGCTGATACTTTCGCCTCCTGAGATAAAACTGCTTAGTAAGCTCATTGTACTTAATTTGGGGATCTTTGTTGTGCAGAACCTCATCGCCGCACCGTTCAGTCGCTACACGGTCGAAGACCCCTAGCGCAGCTCTGTGTGCCGACTCACTTAGGTTGGACCGAGCGCCCTCTATCTGTTCCATGTGATCGAAAAACCCGACTATTGTGTGTTGCTCTACTCTTTTATTTTGCAGGATCCGCAAGGCTGATTCTCAGTGGTGCCCTTAGCGAATGCTCGGACTTACAATCTCGAGTCACTGTGTATTGTTGTTTTCCAATCATTTTGCAAGGGCCAAGGCTATTGCGACCTGTTAGGCAACCTCAGCCGTTGTGGTCCGGACCGTCGAGGAGTTTGTAAAAATGCCTTCTTGATCAACGGTGACTACAACGAATGTTCTTATTTCCGCTTGGGTACCGTGCAGCGTCAACAAAACAGCAACTCCGGGCATGTGCGTGGGCATTCTTCAGGGTGCTCAGGGTGGGCATTGTACTCAGTGAGGACATTCTGAGGTATGAGTGCGACGGTAATACGCTCTCTATTTTCGAGGAATGCTGCAGTATCTGGTATCAATTTCTGTAGGGTTAACTCTAAGCTCCCTCAGGATGTTTTTCCCGGCACTGGTTGAAGAAAGTCTGGTAATCCGCGCCCTCTCCTGCGACTCAGCAATCTCTTCCAGCCTGTTGTGCACGCCGAGGTAGAGCAGCGTCACCGAGCTTGTGTACATCGGAAGCCCGAAGGCTGTCTTGACCAATTTCCTTATCAAGGTGTTCCGTTTCTCTAGCTTCAATCTCTGCTGCAGCTGTGCATTGCCGTGATGTACCTGACGTGACACATCAGGAAAGCATGCACTAACCTGATGAGGTGGTCCTCGCACAGTCCTTGCTGTCGGTTGGTAACCCTTATCAGCCTGAGTGCGTTGGACATTTTCTCTGTAGCCTAGAATAAAATTGGTATGTTACCCTACGCGGATGGGGAGCTTTGAACAATAGAGGCAGAGAGAAAGAGAAAAACAGGGACAGCGCACAAGCTCGATATCACACAACTCACATCTAGAACGAATACTAGCGCGACAAAACCGAGGACAAGAACAGGAAAGATAGACCACGGCGCTGTGGTCTGTCTTTCCCATCCGTTCTCGTCCTTGTTTCATTCGTGCTAGTATTCATTCAAGATATGTAAGCAAAACAACTGGCCTAATTGACCAATCTGATGCAATTAACGCTACTGCCGTGTATATAAACATTGGCCTATAATCACCGGTGAAAGTGTGGTTTTGAACATTTGAGCATTTTCTTCGTCGCTTTCACTCAAGATGACTTCTCAGGACGTCATTCTGCAGTTGCTTCTATGAATAATTATCAGTCTGTTGTCTATGCGGGCAGGATAAAGACACCCCATCGTACTCACGGGTAAGTGGTGAGCAAGAAAAAGCGTCGATATGGAATGCTTAAGGCTGGACTGGTAGACATCATGGATATAATCTTGAAGACGTAGCTGCTAATAACCTATGTGATCAGTCGGGTCTTTTAGTAATGTCAACAGACAGAAAACGTGGTGACCAGTCACGACGTCCAGTGGGCAGCCATATGAAGTAGCTCAAAATTTTGTCGTTGCCCGAACAATGGCAGGACATTCTTTTTCGACGCCTGAGCAGCACCTTTTCTCTTCGGTGAGAATGCTATTGCCATAAGGAACAACGTACTTGTCGAAGCCAGGATTACACATTGCAAAAGGTGGCATCGAATCCTACTTCTTTAGCGTTAATATGGCTTTCAGCTAGAAGGTCTTGGTGAATGCGACGTAAGATTAGTGGGATGTCTGAAGAGAACGTAAAGTTGCGAGTGATTGTCGCAAGTGGAAGACCATGCAAGGTACCTTGGCTGTCGACAAGCCATTGTTTTAATAGGGTATTTGTCGCCACGGTATTTTTTTTATTAATTAAATACTACAGACCAAGAACTGGTCCAAGCAAGACAGGCACAAGAGAAAGAACATATATACAAAAACGCATGTGATAACATCAGAATAAATCACGAGAAATAGAATCAAAACTCGTACTAACAGAACGCATAAAAAATAACAAGGTGAAATTCTACAAGAAATAGCAACAGAGCCCAAATTCACAGTGCATATTTTAGCTCTAAACAACGGAAAGTTGGCTGGGATCAGTCAAGCAGCTCCACTCTGACACAGTGCGCAGAAAAAAAGAAAACTTAAATGCGTTGGTTTTGGCAAAATACGGGGTTAAAAAATGGGCGTAATGATGACGAGTATGCCTAGAGGACAGAGGAGATACGTGTGCACTCGGGTCAAGGGCTAACTTGTGATTAACTAGCAGATATAGAAAGTTAAGGTGGTTTCTTTTTCGCCGTAACAAAAGTGTTTCAATGTTGTTAGCATTAATGAATTCAGTCGGCAAGTCCATAAGTTTGAACTTAGAATAAGCGAACCTAACAGCCTTTCTTTGTACTGCTTTGAGTTTCTTACTGTTGCATTCAGTAAAAGGGTCCCACACAACACAAGAGTATTGTAGTTTTGGTATCGTGTACCCTAAATAACTAAGTACATTTACGTTAAAAGGAGAATTTCTAAGTTTATGTTTTAGAAAACACAGCTTACGGAACGCAGAAGAACATACGTTGTCTATGTGAGTGTTCTATGAAAGGTCATCAGTTATTGTGACGCCTAGGTATTTGTAGTGCTTTACCTGATGTAGTGAGAATGAGCCTAGGTTATAAGTAAAATGAAAGGGTGTTTTGGAACGAGTCTTCCAAAGAAAAACAGTTTTTTGTGCGTTCAGTGCCATACTATTTTCATTACACCACACTAGAATCTTATTAAGACTGTTGTTCAAGTTCTCTTGATCATTAGAACAAATCATTTCCCGAAAGAGCACACAATCTTCCACGAATAATCTAATTTTAATTCCTGGTAGTACTGTGTTTACAATGTCGTTCACATAAATTAAAAATAACAGTAGCCCCACGACACTACCCTGCGGCACGCCTGATGTAATAGGAAGCTAGCTCGAATCCCTACCACCTGTCGAAACAAACTGTGAACGTTCTGATAAGTAGTGTTTTATCCAGGTAATGAAATATCGGGTAGATTGATTTCCTTAAGTTTTGTAATTAGTTTGTGATGAACAACTTTATCAAGAACAAATCCACGGAAATTGGAACAGAGCCCATGGAAGCTATGGAGTTCTCTTAGTGAAGACGGCTTAGGAAGTTCGCCAATATCACGAAGATTCGCAGGATCGGTACGGTCCACTTGTAGCTCAGCAGTGGCCCGAAAGAGGTCGCCCGTTGTTTTGAACATTTTCTAGTAATATTGGATTGTGCATCGATGGGTCATTGCTACATACGGCAGTAAAGACATTATCAAATACGCTTTTCAACGCACTCGGCTGAGATGTCATTCCGTACATCACGTATTCAAGATTTATTTCGTTTGTTGTTGCAAAAAAAAATAAAAATCAATCAATCAATCAATAAAGTTAATACTAAAGGGTGGGGGACGTAGTTTTCTTTTGTTTCTCAACATTATTAGGAGGTTGGCGCGAAGAGATGACACTTCTTACTTGTTGGTTCTTACATAGCTGAAGTGAATCCGTGTACCATCAAGAAATAAAAAAGTTATATAAATTATTAAATAGGCCCCGCCGTGGTGGTATAGGGACTAAGGTACTCGGCTGCTGACCCGCAGGTAGGGAGATCGAATCTCGGCGGTGGCGGCTGTATTCCAGATGGAGGCGGAAATGTTGTAGGCACACGTGCTCATATTTGGGTGCACTTTAAAGAACCCCAGGTGATCGAAATTTCCGAAGCCCCCCACTACTGCGTCTCTCATAATCATATGGTGGTTTTGGGACGTTAAACCCCACATATCAATCAAATGAATAAATAGGGACTTCAATACTGATGTTTTTGAGAGCTTGATATGTGACGAAAGGTGGAAAAGCTCGTCACAACGAGGCACTGTCTCCATCATTCGTGCCAAATAATCCCCATAGAACGTGTACATTTCCTGTCATATACAAGTAATTAAAAAATATATTTTATTGCTTAAAACGTTCTATAATTATACCTGTGTTTTAACGCCCGAAAACCGCAAATTCTAATCCAAATGTGCAAAAATATTGTCATCACCACAAATGTTAAATATTAATATCTGTGGTTTAACTATAAAGAACTACAACGAGACGCCGTAGTGGAGGGCTCCGGAAAGTTCGGTAATGTGTTTAGAAAAAATATTTAACGATTTCGAGTACTTCGTACTCAACGATGGAAGAGCACTGAGCCATCCCTTGCGAATGCGGAGGTGTTGCATTTTAAATATGGTGTTTTTTAACGTTCGCTGACACCGCAGAGTACACGGGTGGGCCTCTGCTATTCCGCCTTCATCGAAATGCGACCGCCATGGCAGGGATCGAGCCCGCAACCTTCGGGTCAGCAGCCTACAGCACCTTAGCCAGAGATGCACCTTGGTGGACTCAGTTGATATATTGTTTCAGTTTTCATTTTGTTCCTTTATTTCAGCCTAAATGCCGAGTTCAAGGCATTATCAAAGGAGTGGGGGGAATGACCAACGATGAGTTGGTTAGAAATGCAAACAAAAAAAAGGGGGTGTGTAATCAGAATACCAACACATATATAAAGAACAATGTTTTACAAAACAAAAAGATACAAAGCAATGATTGTGGCATATTCCAATGATCATGCCTATTGAAATAACAAAAGATTGACGTATGGTATACTTAGGGTTGTTCGTTTTCGGGTAAAACCCGTTTTTACCCGATTCTTGCACCTCGAACAAGTTTCAGGAGAATCGGGTTAAACCCGATTTCTCCCCGAACAAACCTCCCTGCAGCGATCTGAACAATCGTGAGTTGCTGCTAACTCGTGTTGATGCTCTTCCCCTTCTCTTCTCACCACTACCTGTCTCCTTTGTCACCCCTTTCTCCTCTCTAAACTTTACATCCCCTCTCTCCTCTGCACGCACATGCGTGAGAGCGTACATGCACCCCCCCCCCCTAAAAAATGCTTGCAGAAGAAAGTGGGAAACACGTTTGAGGCCGGCCACGCTTCGAGTACATTGTGAACAAATTTAGGGTGAAAGAAAAGCAAAGATATCGGCCCCTTTGCCCACTGCAGATTAGTCTCGGCTATGTGCACCTGCTTCCAAGAATTTCACGCGGAAGGGACGGGTGACCAGTCGGTGGGAGAGAGATTGAGCGACGAAGAAGCCAGCCATACCCTCCCCCAGCGTCCAACCCCGCGCGAACGCCCCTCACTCTCTCGCGCGACACGAGACGAGACGCATATCGCCATCCTCACTTAGCATTACCAGGCGCGTCTTGTGAGCGCAAAGCCACCGTCGCGGACATAAGGCGGCACCGGAAACTTCAGCGTGGAGACGGGAAGAAAACGAAAGACACTGGATGACTGGTGTAAAGAACATGAAGATCTCCAGATCGCAACGAAAGACAGTAAAGGCACCCGCACTTTAGTGTGCAAATATTGCAACACCGAGATGGTCACCGATCCAGCGAAGAAGCCCTACGACCGAATTCGTGAGCATCTAATGTCATCTCGTCATAAGAAGTTCAAGACGGCTTCCAAGGAAGCTGAGACTGCGGGAACGTCTCAGCGGACGCTTTTTGATATGTCCTGTAGACAGCGTGCGAAAGAAACTGAAGCGGACGGCGTTATCCATGACTTTGTTCGTGCCCTGGCGTACAGCGGAATAAGCATGCACCAGGCGGACGGACCGCTGGGAGACTTCGCACGCAAATACTGCAAGGCCGCGAAGACCATGCCAACAGGACAAAGACTTCGGCTGAAATACCTGAAAGAAGCTTTTGACAAGGACATGGAGAAAATCCGCGATGATATGCGAGATGTGAAGGTGAGCGTCATCGTCGATGAATCCCCAGACATCACTGGTGTGCCTACCATCAACACACTCCTGTGCTACTATAGCCAGAAAAACGTGAAGAAGCACATTGTTCTGGTCGACGTCGACAGGGTAAATGCATCGAACAGTTACACGGTGGCCAGCGCAGTTAGCAAGGCACTCCTGACGGTTGGCAAGACGTGGAAAGACATTGTGGCAGAAGCCACAGACTCAGCGGAGTACATGCGAAAGATGGTCCGAGAAATCTGTCAGGCTGAAGGGATCCAAATCTTGCATGTGAAAGATATAGCACACCTTATTCATGTGAGTGTTGACCATGCCATTTCTTTACCATGCATGTCTGATGTTCGATCCGTAGTGATCAAGTTTGGAGCGTTATTTAAGCACGCTAACAAGCTTTACCAAAAGTACACTGAAATTTGTTCTTCTAATGACCTCTTTGGACCTGACATTAAGAAGCCACCTTCTGTTGTCCCGAATCGATGGCAAAGCTTCTACAAGGCACTTGTGGTAGTCGTAGAAATGTGGAGCTCGTTAACAGAACTTGCTGAAAGCTCGCATGATAGCAGCAAAGCGGAAGCTATTCGAGGGATACTTTCTGAAAAAGAAGTTGTTTATGCGAAGGCAATCTTGATGAGAGATGCACTCGGCCCACTTTTGGAAGCCCAGAAAACGCTTGAAAGTTGGAAGCTTTTGATGCCCAGCTTTGATCACCTGGTAAACGTGAAGCTGCAGCAGATTATCCGGGAGCTTTCGGCGATGACCGGTAAAAGCGATCAGGCCAAAGCTGTTTTGTCTATGTTACCCAAGCGCAGCGCTAATTTAGTAAAAATATGTTCTGAAGAGTACTGCACGAAACTCGCCACAAAATGGCGCTGCACTCTTGGACGGAACGTCTCAGAAAAAGAGGGAAACCAGCTAACTTTGTGGAAGTTGGGAGCCGTCCTTGATCCGTTTCAGAAGCGTCTGCTGGGGCAGTCATTTGAGGACTACCGACCTCTGTTCATGTCCGTTACCGACAATGTAGATTCCCTTAATAACGAGTTCAACCAGTATTTGCTGGAAGCGAGCCCCACAAACCCAGCTGTCGAACTAATCGAGTATTGGCATGACTCTACTTCTCGCTACCCAAGGCTTGCAAAAGCTGCACTGACATTGTTGTGCCTAGCTAATGGTAACTGTTACGTGGAGAGAACTTTCTCCCAGCTGAGATATGTTCAACGACCGGACAGATCTCGAATGGAGACTGACATGTTGCGCATGCAGATGATAATGTATGTCAACAAGGACGTGTAAAAAATCGATGACCAGATTTTCGAGAATAAAATGTATAATTTCTAAGAGTCAATGTTTACTGATTCATTTATTTTCAAGCACCACTGATTCATTTTCAAACAAACACAAAATTTCGGGTAGTATACTGTATTTGCTATAATACTCTGGTGTCTGTCCCAATTACCAGCTTGAAACACCAAATTTAACGTGTTATACTTAAAAAGCCCGTGATACGTTTTGATAAGCTCAGTGTAAGTTCTGATAAGTACAACCGTATATTTAACCCGAAAAAACTCGAAGTAAGGAATGGTTTCGCAAAAAAAAAAACCGATTTTCCCCCGAATATCAGTTTGAAAAATACCGCCCGATTTTTACCCCACGAATTTGAAAAAATATAAAACCCAAAATTGAACAACCCTAGGTATACTGCTATAGCAACAATAAAAAAAAAAACACATGATGTATCTCAAAAGTAGCGAAGAATCAGAAGCATCGAAAAAAAAATCCCAATTTCTGCTCTGTGAAAAATTCAATGGCGCTATCTGTTCTCTTTGGTTATTGAATGTTGCATTAAAAGATTTACCCCACAAAATGGTCCCTGTAAGTCCACCATGTGCGACAGTTCATGGCTCGCGCTTCCTCATGGTATCTCTGATAAGGACCGATACGCACTGTGTGATGTGCGGTATTGGAACGACACCTGTTATTGCCCAGGCACGGCAGTGGGACAACCTGGTGTATACGGCAGCCTAGATGGCGGTCACGGTTGCGGACATTCAGCGGCTGGCCGAGGCGAAGATGGCAGAAAGTGCAAGGACCTACATCGCTTTAGGAGCAGGCCAAGAACAGACCCTCGAGGACAACACACGCGCCTTTCAGAGGTATGTATCTGTTTATATCACCCTCCAAAGAATAACATGGCCCCTGACAATACTGAACTACCTTACTTATAAATCCCTCATTCGCCCTGTTCTTGAATATGCATCTGTGTTGTGTTCATTTATGAACTATTTACCGTATGTATTGGTGAAGAAATAAATGCGGTAACAACAAATTTCACTGCGCAAGAGGGGCTGGCAGGTATTTCATTTTTATCCGATCTTACACAACTCTAAAAAACGCTGGTGTAAAAGAACACAGCCGCCCCACGGCCAATTCTCGCACAGCCTCTTCATGTTGAGAGCGTAGCACGTAGGCGTACACGAGCCGCCAACGGAGACCACGACTGTGAAATGGAAGTTTGTAGTGCTGTCCATCCTTTGCACCTTTTAAATGCGAAGCATTTGAACTTCGGCGACTTTGCGCGTATCTATCTATCTCTATCTATCTATCTATCTATCTATCTATCTATCTATCTATCTATCTATCTATCTATCTATCTATCTATCTATCTATCTATCTATCTATCTATCTATCTATCTATCCGCCTAGGACTTTTAGGGCCAAACAACGAAACGTTCCTTTCCTCAGTAAGGAAGCCTTCATTTTTGTGAGGCCGCCTTATGTCACTCTGAAAGCTTCCTCACTCGGTGAGGAGCCCTCGGTGAAGGCTTCCTTGGCGCTTCCTCAGCTTAAGGTTGCTTTGGGGCTACCTTCGTGCGCCCTTAGGTCCGCTCCTTGCCCTGAACGAGCGCTTCGCCTCACAGCTAGCCCACGTGATGTTTTCGTTTTCGAGGCAACCCTCTCACCCCACCTCTGCGGGGAGACACGAGCGGCGAGCGTGCGTGCACTGCACCACGGAGGAAGGAAAGGAAACCTGTTTCCTTCCTCCGTGGGGCGTTTCAGTGTTGCTAGAATGCACCACGTTTTGCGCTCGACTACGGTGGCTTTTCACATTCAGTAATCGTAGTTGGAAGAAAACGTACACGCGTCTCTATATTAACCCTTCAATTTGGAAGTGATGTGGTGACCCAACTTTTTTTTACAGAATAAACGCTTGTGAGCAAAGCTTATACTCGATAATCTCGAACGCAGGAGCGCGGCAACCATTCCTCCCGCGAGGACGGGTTAAGGGAGCTTTCAGAGTACGCTTGCTTCCTCCGTCGGTACTTGGTTGTAAGGAGGCCTCACGTAAGGAGAGGACGCGGTCAAAGGAAAGGAACGTTTCGTTGTTTGGGCCTTAGCTCTCCTGGCCGTTTCGATAAAGGTATGAATGCCAAACTTGGTATGGCATAACATGACTGTATGAAGAACATATCTGACCAGTCATTACATGAAAATCATATGTATGTCATGAATATCATGTTTTACATTTCATGGTCTACAGCTCTTGCGATGGTTTCGGTGACATGGCATGTTCCAAACTACTAAGGTGTGACATAATTGCACGGCGTACACAAGCTACATACCCTAACATTGAAATCATGACATGCGTGTCATGTAACAACATGAATACACGACAAGCTCATGAAGCGCTCGCGGGAGTTTCACTAGCTTCACATATACCAAAAGTTGGTATTACGGTACGTCAATAGATGACGAAGGTATGTGACTAGTGCAAACATGATAATCATGAACTGTGTGTCATGTAACAACATGACTACATGCCACGCTCATGATGCACTGGCGACCGTTTCGCTAGCTTCACTTATACCAAATTTGGTACTACGGGACGTGGATGTATGACGAAGGTACGATAGTGGTGCAAGCATGATAAACATGAAAAGCGGGTCATGTAACAACATGACTTCATGCTACGCTCCTGATGTGCTCACGGCCGTTTTGATAGCTTCACATGTACCATACTCAGTATTACGTGACGTGAATGGACGACATAGATAAATGACACATACAAACATGATAATCACGACATGCGTGTCATGTAACAATATGACTACATGCCAGACTCATAATGGCTCGTGGCCGTTTCGCTAGCATTACATATGCCAAATTTGGTATTACGTGACGTTAATGTATGACGGAAGTACGTGACTGGTGCAAACATTTTAATCATGAGATGCGTCTCATGCGAGAACATGACTACATGCCACATTCAAGGCGCCAATACATTTCGACTTGACGTGGTGCGCGTGCTTACCGGCGTTCATTTCGTTGAGTGACGCCGGCGTTGCCACGCCAGGCGCCGGTTCTGTCTTATACGCGCAGGCGCGCGCCGTGCTGCGTTGCTTTGACGCATGCGCCTTTCAGTGCGTCCGGCGTCCCTGCGTCACGAAAACAGGAAGATGCAGCGTTTTCTCGGTAACGCATCGGTGCGAAATTCAGCATGTCGCATTTCCTGCCAGTGCCGTCGGGCCGCACCGATGGACGCTGGTCGCGTCAGTCGCGCCTGGCCTCACGTTTGCTAACGTAGCGTCACTGTACCAGCGTGCGTACGCATCAACGCTGAGTTGGAGTATATAGGATCCTTCATGATGCGCTCGCGGCTAGCTCCACATATACCAAATTTGGTGTTACGTGACGTCAATGCATGACGAAATTATAAGACTGATGCAAACATGATATTCCTGACATGCGTGTCATCTAAGAACATGACAGCACACCATGCTAATAGCGTGCTCGTGGTCGTTTCACTAGCTTCACATATACTAAATTTGGTATCCTGTGACGTGAATAGATGAGGAAGGTAAGCGACACATTTAAACATGATAATCATGACACGGAAGTCATGTACGGCATTATTACCTCCAGCTCGTAACGTTGTGCTGATTTTACAGTGACATGTCAACCTTTGTCCTTCGTGCTTCTCATATCATCGATTCCCAATGTATGTGGGATCTGCCAATTTTTTTATGCTCATTAAGAAGGGGGGGGGGGTATTTTTCCTCTGCTTGAGTTTCGGACGGCCAGTCTAGCAGGCGCCATGATCTTATCGCATCAACCCTTCGACTGACGGAGATAAGCCGTCTTGTTGGATTTCAGTTTTAGCCGCCTAAATCGGCCCCGCTCGCACACAATTACCCGCGGGTAGAATGCGCGGTGCCCAGCGGGATCTTATCACTTTGGACGTCAAGTGGTACATGATGGCGAAGGTGAGAGGAAAAAATCAGTCGAAACTTTTTATGCAAATGCTCTCGCAAAAAAGTATTTATGCATTCACTTAAAGAGTACTTGATGGCGGAAGCTGTTCTCTTTTTCTCTCATCCGATCTATTGATATTGCCGCGCCCCACTTTTCAAGCTTTGTGCACCTGGCGTGGTCTTGCTCTGCCTCCAAGATCTGAGGTACCTTACCTGGTTTTGCAGTGCCTCCAAGACGGCACCGTCTTTGACTAAGCTACGATGTCATGTGATGATGTCATCAAGTCACAGTGACGCTTGGGGCCGTCATAATGACGTCACAAATTTTGGCAATTTGCGACGTCAGTTTGACGTCGCTTGGTGCCATCTTCACGCAATGACGATCTTCACGTCATTCGTTCCCGACGTCGCAGGACACCGGCGCTGTTGAGGTGATACGCCAACGTTCAACTATCGCGTTCGAGGAGCTATTTGAGAATTCCGCCTTAGTAAGCTCCACCAATAACAATAGGCCAAAAACTATCTGTTTCATTTTCCGTACCTACAGCTGCAATTTCACACCGACCACTGCACTACACTCTTTAACCATTACTTTGCTTGCTTCGTGATGTGAAACCGAAGCTTTAAAGTTTTACCCACAATTATCAGCTTCCCCTCCGGCCTTACGTGGCGATAATCTCATGACATTTAGTGACGAAAGTTTTCCCCGTAGGTTTTAGGCGTTAAATGTGATAGTTTTGTTTGGTGATACCAATATATTTCAATACAGTTTTTGTTTCTCGTGCAATATAGCTTTGCAATATCCGTACCTGTAACTATGGCTTTTTGCCACAAAAAATCTTATAGTTGCATTTGAAGAACGTCCTACTAACCTCTAGCATTTTGCCGCCATCGAAATTTGCATTGGACAATGACTTAAGAAACAAAAAGGTGCTGTAAGATATAAAGTAATGCACATACATTGTAATTGATGTCTGCTTCTTAATAAGCATAAAAGAAGTTTTCAAATTTTGAACAGATATAAAAACAAATCTTAAAGTTCATAGTACACCACGCTGAGTCGCAGGAGTTGAGCATCGTGTTTCAAAATAACTGAAAATCATGATAAGAAATATCCAGTTAGAATGACTACTTGATCATAATAGAAAGAATACATTATGTGCTGGCATGTTTATGTAGTGTGTGTTCTTTTCTTTTAGGTAGTGCAGGTAAACATGGGCTATCAGAGAAGTTTCTGATGTCATATGAATTGTAGGGAAGACTGTGAACACTCAAACAAAATCACCAAAACATGGAAACTGAAAAAAAATTATTAAAAGGAAAAACTCAGAAACAGTGACACCATGGTTTCTTGCAAACAACGGACGTTTGCTATCGAGCAAAACCCTCTTCCAGAGTTACTAAAGCACAAGCACCACAGTACCCAAAATAAAATCCCTGCGCTTTCATTACCGGTGAAAGTCCCCTCTGTTTAAGTAGTCGACATTGTTTCTTGGTCAAGAACTGAAAAGGGGCACTGTAAACAAGTTTGTACCCTTAAAATGGTTTGCCTGGTCTATAACTAACATCCTACAATAAAGGTGTGTTGAGAAACGAAACAACCACGTCATGAGTTGTTTGAAACACCAAAAGACCCATGACATGGATGTCTTGGTTTGTCGAAACACTCTTATTGTTGGGTGCTAGTTATAGGCCAGACAAGGCACCCTTAAAGGTGAAAACTGGTTTACAGTGAACAGTTAGAAATCTTTCAGAGCCAATGTTATATGTGCTATCAAAATCATCATATCGAAAGCTCTTTTTCGTGCTGCGTCTTGACCACAGCTGGCACAATGCTTAACGAGGGAGTGCGTTGGGCAGCCGATATCACACACCCAGATATGTGACGCAGGCTTCGCTTCAGACCCCGCATCCTCGTGAACGTGGACGTGATCAGGACGTCGACTACATTACTGGGTCACGAAGTTGAATTTCCCGTTAGCTTGTCACCGTCCGCAACTCACAAGATCGCGAACCCAATCGGAGAGGTCGGAACGGCGCAAGGTAGGTTTCACACCGTGACCCTTCCGCCATAATGGTAATCGGTTATTGAAATTAAGGAAAATGTTCGAGGCAAAAAGACAGAGATACCGAAAAGTACGTGATCTTTGTCTTAAAGCGAACCTCAAAGGAATTCAGTATTCAATCAAACTATGTGTTTAGGAAGAACCGACATTATTGCTGACAATGTCATAATAGTTTTCACGGTTGTAGGAGCAGGAGCTTTAGAACAGGCGAAATAACAGCTTGTCTTGCTCCTCCCCCACGAGCACACTGAAAGTGTGGGCGTGAAAACATACGACATCTTCAGTTCCTCTGGCCCGGAGCATGTGTTCTTTCTTATCTTCAACCATGGCCTCCATGACTAACCCATGACGTGCCGTTTCCGTAACTAATCGAATAGGCCACACTTTAGCAGTGCTGCTGTTGCACATGACCCGTCATATCGAGAATGACGTCACTGTGTTCTCTCGGCGTATGAAAAAGCATGGTAGCCACAGCCACTGTTTTTTCTCCTAAAAGTGCTATTGGCGTTCACTCTTGAGAACTCTCACATCACTTTCTAATTCAGCTCGGATCAAACTCTCCTTACACGCTCCTAAGACATTTTTTTAGAAAAGAGCTTCAGTTTCCGTTTAAGAGGATTTGCGATCAGTGCTGATAGGTAATTACAAAGCTTTGACAACCGAGTGAAAAAGGAAAGAAAGAAATAAAGGAAAAAAAGGGTTAAAACAGGAAGAAGAAAAGCGTGTACGTCCACTAAATTTAGTGAATTACCTGCCCAACAGGTTATGTTTTACTTGCACGTATTTCACTCTCACGTAAAAATAATTCGTTTGAGTTTTATATTCACTGTTAACTGAGCTAACATACTAACTCTCGAGGCATTTCACAAGGTAGATAATTCCGTCCCTTATTAAACTATGTATAAATTTATAAAATAGGCAAAAAAGCATGTTCGTTAACTTCTTATATTTGTTTTGTCGATTCTGAGTCATTATTACTTTTCGTAAATGCCAAAACGTTACAGAATATGCACAATCACTCGGAGGGCTCAAGAGTTCTCGATTGGACTGTCTTAGAAAGAACACAAAATCCTAATACTTTTACTATTTTTCAGAATGTTTTTCTCCAAATGCGCACATTTGGTAGAGCACATGTCTACCAATGTTTAAAAATCAAGCCACACACAAATTTCAGCACAATATTTCGGTAACTGATTGCTAGGAGGACTCAGCCATTGGCAATTAAGCAGGTACAGACAGGTAAGGCTATGCCTTCAAAACCGATTCCTGCTTATTCCGTACGTGTCGCTTCTATATACGACCTTCTTTCCTTCGATATTATTATCTTCTCAGCCCTGCTGCATAGGGCTCATAGGTTTGTGGCTGAGACGACATGAAGTGATAGCCGATTTCATCATTAATTTTTAAGTCTAAAACCAGAGACACCTCATCAAAAGCAGAGTCAACCCCATACGATTACATGGTACGAGTGGGGAGCACTTAGACTCTGGGGGGGGGGGGGGGACGCAAAACCAGCCCCATTTTCTGACATAAGCATGGGGAGTGCTATGACAAACCTTCGCCTCCCCGCTCCCCTACCACATGGCTATGCATGCGGGGGGGGGGGGGGGTGTCAACATCTAGTACCTTCTGCCCTGCTGCTGCAAGCTTGTGCAGGTCAAAAACGCTGATATTCGGCGTTATATACTTCCACATTTCTTTACGAGAAAAGCTAATGACATATCCAACAAGTTGGCTGAACTGCATAATATGCAAAACCTTCAAATTCGGAGAAAGCGAGTGTTATGATGAGTAAAATGACAAAAGACTAATGATGGATGAGCACGTTAGGCTACGTTGTGCCTGGGACGTGGAGGGAAAGGTGAAAAAAAAGCTGGCGGCTCATGACATGGAGGAAAACACGCAATGAGACGTCGAGCACAAGTAATCACCAAGGTCGATGCACAGATCTCTATGTACCACGAAGTGCACCAAAGTTTTGTGAATAGTGAATTATTTAACGAAGAGAAAGGAGGAGTGGTGGCACTAGAGGGCTTGGCTGTAAACTGTGACTGCTCATCAGACTAAGGAGAAAGGGGAGAGCTGAAGGCAGAGGGAGCTATTATGTAGTTGAATGGACTGGGGTTTAGGGACATAGAGGGCAAAATAGACTTTAAGAAGGTAGAAATAACTAGAAGGAAATTATCTTATTGGTTACTACAATCAAGGCACGAGTGAAAATTATATCAATCACTGCAAAGCCCCAGTCCTCGATTTCACTATTTTAAGAAAAAAAAAAGAGAAATCTAGTTTTTGGTTCACTAAGTACTACGGCTAGGCGGCGTTAGCCACGGCCCGATTTAAAGGGTACAGCCATATTAATATAATCCATCCGTTCATCTACACTATAAGTGCAGTTAGTTTCTGTGCACACGTTGTGCTGTTTCCGAATGTAGACTATGTGAAGAAGGCTTGAAGGAGTACCACATGCTCTAAATACGAGCTTGTCGTACTCGAGAACTGCCAGCAGAAGTTGGAGTTACGCTGGACGCTGTCAATATACTTCTATGCAACCAAAAGCTTTTCCGAAAAGGGCTGGGAGCCAGACAAGCTATCACGCATTTAAGGCAATTCCAAAATATACTACGCACGTGATCACTGTCCACGAATCTCCGTAAATACTGAAGGAGTAAAAGGTGTGAATTTAAAAGCTTGTTTGTATTTGTTTGGCACAATGTTAATGAGAACTATTCCTTGGTTCTTCATCGTAAGTGTAGGATGAATACCTTCGCAGAAAGTGCCTTTTTTTCGCTTCGTTACCATGACAGCTGCTCAAGATGCTGGCACTGTGATGATTTTAAGCTGCCTGAGCAGCGTGGCGCTAGAGGACGTAATGGCAAAGGCACCCAAGTGCCCGATCTGGCAGCAGGTGTACCTGTTCAGCGAGCGGTGCCTCACCGAGAACCTGGTCAAAAGGGCCGCGGCGCAGGGTTGCAAGGTGATCGTGGTCACCGCTGACGCGCCTGTCGATGGAGACAAAGTGAGCCGCCACGAGTACCCACACGGCCTTCCAAATGGAATTAGGTTGGTGTTTCGTCTACGAGAACATTGAGTGGACACTGAGGGGCAAAAAAAAAATACATCTGGCATTAGGAACCTGACATCCTTTTTTTTAAAAGAGCTTACGAAAGAGTATGTTACGCTTGCTCTGCTTCAACTCTATCACTACCAATCCACACTGAAGCTTTCTCTACTTGATCCCTTTGTAGAGTTACCTGCTTAATCTCGACGGTGTCATAGATTCGTCAATCCTTGGCTCTCCGATGATGTCGTGTTGTCACACACGTTTGATAACGTCATGTAAAATCTTGCCGATCAGTTTGGCTCTAATGAACCTCCTACAGGCACTACGAGATATTTCAAGCAAAGATGCATGGGGCAGCGAAAATTGACGTCCAAAAATAAACTTTTCTCTGTTATGATTGCTGACGCAAACAGCACAGCGGCGACAAGATGGCACTCAGAGGAAGCGATGAGAAATTGATCAACTGAGGAATAGGGATGGAGCCTCCAGCGACATTCTCCGTTCAACAATTTCGCACAATTGAAGACCTTCATCTTCCGCTTAACACCTGTCTTGGTTGAACTGCTTTTAGAAATGTGGCTCAATACTGAGGCTCTTCTTGACCTATGGTGCGAAAATTGTCAAGTGTGGCTGGTGAAAAAATCCTAGCCTCATGCGCTTGTATTGTTAATGGCTCACTTCTGGCGTAATGTACGCGGTTTTTCGAATAACCCTTAATTCGAAAGTAAAGTAACAGGCATCTAAAATGCGTGAAATACTTTACTGTGGTCTAGTATCCTGAAAAAAGATGTTCCGTAGTGCGCTTCTTACGTTGGCTGCATGCAATTGAGCATGAAATTGCGCACGGCTCTGACAGAGTTCAGTACGCCATACCAACGTTGTTCTACTTCCGGCAGGCGCCTACTTACGCAAGCATTCTAACAGGAGTTACAGAAAACCACTGGTGAGGTATCGGAAAAGGTTGAAGGCACTCGTGCACTATGTATGTATGTATGTATGTATGTATGTATGTATGTATGTATGTATGTATGTATGTATGTATGTATGTATGTATGTATGTATGTATGTATGTATGTATGTATGTATGTATGTATGTATGTATGTATGTATGTATGTATGTATGTATGTATGTATGTATGTATGTATGTATGTATGTATGTATGTATGTATGTATGTATGTATGTATGTATGTATGTATGTATGTATGTATGTATGTATGTACAGTCCCGCTCGATGTGAGTTGCAACACGCTGTCTGGACTCAAAATGCCGCCAGCACTTCAAATAGGCACCTACATAGAAAAGAATCGGCGCATTGAACTCTCAGTGGTACTTTAGAATCAATTTAAATTTTTTTTTGGTTTCATTGTTGAGGCTTGGGATCACTCTAACCACGGCCAGCCTGTTGTGACCAACACTGAGCACGACTCTAAGCGTGGATGTAAAATATAAAGAAATTATAGTTTCATTCAACAAACTGACAAACGCGCGGTAGTTGAATAACTGTATCGGTGTAATTAGACGTGTGTGCTTGAATGCAGCATTTAAGAGGCAAGGTAATTCCCCTTCACTCTCTATGTTCTTACAGCACTGCCAACCTGGACGCCGCGTTTTCCTATCACCGGCCCGGTTGCACTGCCACGGGCGAGCATTCCCGCGAAGTAAGCGCCATGTTATCTGCCACCTTCAAGGAAATCGAATGGCTGCGCAGTCTTGCTGATCTGCCCATTGTCGTCAAGGGCGTTCTCAGGGGTGAGCGGGACGCTGACGCTTATTAAACAATGCGCATTCAGGAAAAAGTAGTACGATGTGTTAGTTACATTTTCAATGATGCACGACTGACAGAAATGCTTCACACCAAGCACTAAGCAGGGTTTCAACGTTTTTTTGTTTTAAAGATAGTTTGACGGCATGTATAAATTACAGCTAAACTATAGTGATCATAATTTGCGGGCAATTAAATTTCTAGAAACCTAATAGTGCTGTGGGTTATTTGTAAACAACCGTGACCGAGAAAGAAACGTTGAAACAGTGCTTTTGACAAGTGCATAATTTATGACGCTTCTTTGGTGCGTAACAGCTCATTTAGTTTTATATTTTTCAGTTAGGCATTATGAACTTTACCAAAAACCTTTATCATAACTTTGAAAAGACAGCCTGAAATATTGAAACACTCCTGACTTCTGCAGGTTGCGGAAGGTGACCATCCAGAACAAAGGTCAATTGAGAATTGAAGGTTGGCCTGTAGGAGAACTAGATATTTTTATGAAACATGCATGTTAGTGAAGATAACAATGGAGTCGAGAAGTGGTGAAAAGTGGTCTCGGTTGTACCTGTCTGAAAGAAGGAATTAACAGCGCGAACGCAAGAGCAAGAAAGAAAAGCACTCGAGTGGGTGCTGACTGGGACGTAACTATTTACAGCGGAGCTGTTCAAAAGAACGCTAAAGACCAAAATGGTTTTTGTCGCGTATTAGTAAAATTGATTTTCATAATTTCGAAAACGTCACTCTTACCATGTCATGTCGCTTAATAGGCAAGAAAACAAGCGACGAGAAGATGTTGGTGGCTATGCCACCTAGAGATTTCCGCAACAAACACCACAACGTAAGAAATGTTGAAGGTGTCTATGAGGTGCTACGTAGCCTCCAACCTATATAATTGAAGTACATTGTTATCACGCGGACGTCATAGACATATCATACAAAGTTTCCGAGAATCTTATTGAGCCAATGTCGTGGAAATGCCAAATATACATTTGAAAATTTCATACCTCACGTACAAAGATTTTGGCGTGAGGTTTCAATATGCAACGTCAATTTTAGTTTTCTCCGCTGATTGATATGTGGGTTTTAACGTCTCAAAACCAGCATATGATTATGAGAGACGCCGTAGTGGAGGGCTCCGGAAATTTTGACCACCTGGGGTTTTTTAACGTGCACCCAAATCTGATCACCCGGGCCTACAACATTTTCGCCTCCATCGGAAATGCAGCCGGAGTTTATTCCGCTAATAATAAACCCATGATAATGAAACACATGCCATTGGAGTTCTCCGAGCGCAGTTTATTGCCCCGGCGTGGTGGTCTAGTGGCTAAGGTACTCGGCTTCTGACCCGCAGGTCACGGGAGCGACTCCTGGCTTCGGCGGCTGCATTTCCGATATAGGCGGAAATGTTTTAGGCCCGTGTGCTCAGATTTGGGTGTGCGTTAAAGAACCAGGTGGTCGAAATTTCCGGAGCCCTTCACTACGGCGGCTCTCATAATCATATGGTGGTTTTGGGACGTTAAACCTCACTTTTTAGCGCAGTTTGTCAATATTAAACAAGTCATTGTTGCTCTTTATTGTGCCTTTAAGCGTCTAGTTTCACCGTTTCGCGCGAAGAGAAGAGGAGGCTGTGCCTAGCGTGCGTAGTGCCTTAAGTCGGTCGGCGCGTGCTCTCTTTATATTGTTCATCCTAGGAGTGACTCTAAATAAAGACAGTTTGCTTTTGGTGGCACGTATTCGAACAATGAGGACAGTTTGGGTATTTTTCGTTGTATCGCCCAATCATTTGGCGGATAATAAGGCATGTGGCTAGCTCTTCAATTAAGATCGACGCATTCGATGCTCAATGTAAGTTTCTCTGATGCGTATTCCTGCAGAAGTCAATATTACAAACACTACAGGCACTCCAAGGAATCCTTTATAATAATCCGCCTTTTTCACGATGCCGGGCGCATGCACCCTTCCGTATAGCGGAGAAGTCGCAAAATGCCTCGGAGGCCTTCGTTGTAGCCATGCCAGTTCTCCCGGCCCATACCGAATCCTGCCAAAATGCCAAATGGTGACACAGAAAAATGGAAAAGACGCATTACCGTGAAGCGTAGCTACAGGTTAATTACAACTGCTAAATGAAAATTCGGGTAATAAACTACGTTAATGAAGGAGACTCTCACTAGACCGTCCCAAGTATTATGATGCGAATAACACATTGCGTATTATGGCCATAATAAATCGAACCTCGTTAAATAAAACCTTGCCATTAATCTGCAAGTCGGCCGCAAGCTCCGCTCTTAGTGAATCGTTGCTCCACTAGTTCGAGCTGCCCACGTACTTTATTGGAATATGCCAATGATGGTGTTGAGATCGATTCCGCCACACATTGTGAGTGCACCCTCAGCTCGTCTGACATTGCCCTCTCGTAACGGGACCGTGATGTGCACGCCAGGAGCAATTCCGAGGTCCTTGTTATCGGCCAGTAGGGCGAGCAACTGAGTGTAAGCACGCCATCTCTGGAACTATGCTACGTCCGAAAATTCGATAGCTAACGCCACTTGCACGACGGAAATGGCCCCTGATATTCGTTCATTCTTGTTTTTTTTGTTTTCTTTTCCTACGTATAGAATTTTGGCTTCTTCGCATAACTATTCACTTGACCGGCGTCTATTCTTATGCATTCCTTTCTTGGTCCCGTTCTTGCACTGTTAATCTCTTTTTTGTGAAAAGATGTAGAGCCATGAAAGAGGTACATTTAGCTCACAATATTTGCATAGAACGGAGCCTGCGAGGCTCAGGGTGCTTGTTCATTTACTGCTGCCTCTTCTCTCACTATCGTCACTGCCATGTTGCAGCTGAAGATGCGCTGGAAGCTTACAGGCACGGTGCTGCCGCCGTCATTGTCTTCAACCATGGTGGCCGATAGCTAGATGGAACACCGGCAACAGTGCGTACCTTTCTGTTCCGTGAATGAAGGTGTTCTTCATTTTTTGATTGAAGCCGACTTGCCTTTAAGGCCGAATATATTGGTTGCATATGCGTATTAATTGCACTGTTGTTGGCATGTAATCATAAAACATTTTTAACGTAAGTGGTGCACGGTGGAGGTGCTATTGATACTGAGGCAGTAGTTTTGCTTTTAATAATTTAGGTATATATTAAAATACAAACCACAACCATTTTATCACCCAGAAACATGGTAAATGTGTCTAATCATCGAATCCTGTGGTGGGCTCCTCACTAGATTTATTCCGGAGGTTCAGTAATGTCTTTCTTGATTGTTGATTACATCTGTCCAGAAACCCTGAATGGCGCCTGGCCCTTATGTTCCTTTCTTCCTTTTCAGTCGAGCAGTGCTAACATGAGGATATAATTAATTAAGCTATGTATCCATTTATTTATACCTTTCGTTATTGATTTTTTCTAAATATTAATTTGGTAACTTATCCAAGGTTTTGCTTCATTGCCACCTCCCTCATCATGAACAACACTCTCTTCCTCTCTCTCTCTCTTTTCCACCACCTTTCCTTTCCTAACGCATAGTAGCAGGCTAGAACACAGATTTAGGCTGACATCTGAGTTTCTTTGTAAAAATAAACATTTCTCTCTCTCTCTAATATTCATTCACATTTTCCTGTGTCCTACGATGGGATTTTTCCCATATGGCCGTTCATGATGATGATGATGATATTTTTTTCGTACATAGGAGCACTGGATGTTATGTAAAATTCTACTGATTACTGCCTTTTAACACATACAGCTAACTGGTGAAACCCGAACAACATCCAACATTTAGGGCAAAAGCGGGAGACTAAAAGACGGAGAGAAATACTGCTTATAAATCTACTAGTAGAAGATGGGGCTGTCTTCACATGCTCACCTGTTAACTGTTCCTCCTGAACTTTCCATGAGTAGTAAGCGAGAAATTGTCTCCAGACGTTATCTAGAACAAGTTTTCCGGAAAGGCATTCGTAAATCATTGAATGTCTCAAGACAACAAGAGTACTTTCTAGGACACTCCAAAAGTTCGCTCGTTCGCGCAAGAGTGTCGACTGATCCCGCGTGTACGCGATGTGGGGCGAGCCAGTCGGGTTCCGAACATAGAGCGTAACGAGACGAGGAAGACTTCTCATTGCGGTGAAGAGTCCCGTCAACGCCAGTTCTATCTATGCCTGTGTGATACGTGGTACGATAATGACGTATAAATTCATGCGGTAACTTATGCATTTGCATAAAAGGACTGTAGATCGAAAATAATCTTTTCTTTTGTCTCAATTACCTTTGTTGAATTGTAGGTGCAAAACATCTGAATGGACACATGGAGAAGTGTATTTTAGGAGCGAGATTCTTTAGGCTCACGGCATCTTGGCATGTTATGTTGTGCAGTCCTGGTCCGGGATAAAACGGTTATGCACCCCAAATATTGGGTAAATATGTGGAACTTCTCTACCTTTTGGTGTTCGAAGGGACGGCTTTCAGCTCTCCCATAATATAGTACCGAGTACTCTAAATCATTTACCACTTTTTCTAAACACACACAAATCTACTCGCCACCAGTCTAGTAAAAAGGAAGACGACCAACATTTAGACCAACAAATAGTCGATTATATCAGGATTTATTTATCATATACCTGCTATGTGTTAAATTTAATCCCAAAAATGATTTCAAGTGACAAGTTTTCTCCTGCAAGACATACTTCGCAGCATGTAACGATGCGTAACAAGAAAATATTTTACGGGGAACTCGCTGCTATTGGGCACTGAGAGACTGAAGAAGAATAGGATCTCTGCTATCCAAATACTTGTTGTTTGGCCAATCCCCCTGAGTGAGTGTGATCCATGTATGTGATTTGATTGAAATGTGGCGTTTAACATCCCAAAACCACCATATGACTTTGAGCGACGCCATAGTGGAGGGCTCCAGAAATTTCTACCACCGGGTGTTATTTAACGTGCACACTAATCTAGGCACACGGGCCTACAGCATTGTCGCCTCCATCGAATATGCAGCCGCTGCAGCTGGGTTCTGATACCGCGACCACCACCCTCACCAAACGACGACGACGACAACGATGACGACGACGACGACGATGACAACAACAACAACAACAACAACAACTTGGTTTGGTTGATTTTTATTAAAAAAAAGAAGGACATGTGCGCACTCTGGGGATTGGCCAAAATTAAGTAGTTGAATGGTTATTCCACAATGTTAGGCGATTTAAAAAGCTACATCTTTCTCCTTCTATTTCTTCTTCTACTGTCTCTTATTGCCCATTAACAGCAATTTTGCCTTGGAGAACAGCTGTGCGCACTGCATACTTCGCCCTTTCCAAGGCTCCACATAAGTGGAGCTGAATCACGCTTCACTCATCCCTAGTTTTTTTGTGTGTTTGTTTTGACAGCGCGTGGTTTGTTGCACGTCAGACGACTTTAGAATGACACAGCGTAATTGGCATTCGACCTTCTCCTCATCGCAGATCGACGTCCTTACCGAGATAGTGGCCGCCATGGGGGACAAGATGGAGGTGTACCTGGACAGCGGTGTGCGCACGGGCGCCGACGTAGTCAAGGCACTTGCTCTGGGAGCTCGTGCGGTCTTCGTGGGGTGGCCGGTGCTTTGTGGACTGGCGTATGACGTACGCACTTCAATCGTACATTGCTAAACGAAACAAATTTATTTTTTTTCTAGGGGACGACTTCGTTGTTGAACACAATCAGAAAAATCCAACAAAAAATAAGGCACAGAAAGCATAGGTAGGTACACATTTAAATAGAGACACGGCGTTTAAACACGGACAAAATAACAGTCGACCGCCTTTGTGGTGGTGTGGAGGTGCGTTTGTGGCGGGAGAACTTGCTTCTTCCTGTCTCTTTTTCCGCAAGTGGGCTTTTTTTTAAAAAGGACGTATATTTCTCACTTTAACAGTAGTGTATACTCGGCGACAGCTTTTCTTGACATTGGAGCGAAGGCTACGGAGGCGGGGCCTCCGCACATTTGTAATACTACGCAAGTAGTCCGGCAGCTTGCAGCCGATTTCGGTTCCAGTTTCGGTTTTCACTTGCTCGCTGCGCTAGTGTGTTTAGGAAAATGTATGCATGCAAAATGGGAACGTCAGAGTTAAACTTTGATGAGAGTGCATACATGCAGCTAGTTACTGTGCTGTTTATATACTGGTACATATAAAATTTTCCGTTGTTCAGAACGTTTTCCCAGCATTATTCAGCCTCTATAACAGTGAAGTTTAGGTTCCTTGTTCAGCCCAGTATATACGGGTACGCGCCACACGTGATCGAATGTTAACGTTTACGGTATTGAGCCCTGATACAGGTGAAATGGAAGGCCGGTTGCGGCACGATCCGGCCACGGGCCTGTCTTGTTTCAGTTTTGCCGTATTCGGTTTGCGCCCTCAAAGGCTGTCAGCAATGATCGGCGCAGACTGCGCCTCAGTGTTCGAGAAGCCTCACAATTGTTGTAGATCGTTGTTAAGATTGCGCGCAAGACGCGAACAGTGAAGCTTATTTCAGAGCTTGCGCGGCCACCAGTGATAAGGCAGGAAAGTTCGATGCGTGATGTTTAAAAGACGGCGCGTCCCAACGATGAGCAGCTTTTCCACGGCCGATGTTGTGCTCGCCGCTGCAAGAGCAAGCAGCCGACGCAGCCGGCGTGCAAAAAACGTGGTGCCGTCCAAGAAAAAAAAAAAAAAAAAAAACTAAGGCGCACGATAACTTCTTTTCCATGAACAGCGTCCCATACTTGTTCTATCCTTATAATGAAGAAAGTTTTATTTATTCGGGCCAAGTAGCTATTAGAATCAGAAAATAAAAAAGGTACTATTTCCTGGCGCGCGCGCATGCAGGCGGTTCGGCTCTATAGCTTCCACAGTGCTGTCAAGAAAAGCTGTCGCGGAGTATAGTGATTTTGATGTCAGTTGAAGGTAATTAAAATAGACGAAAAGAGAACTTTTTTGTCGGTGTGCGCTCCTACCGTAGAACAAAGCGATTTCACAGCTGGGCTAGTTAGTCGCTACGGTGTCAGTCGTTAGCAAAATCAACATCAGTATGAATGGTCAGTACCTCTAAGGGGACAAATTAAGCAAAAATGTTTAAAATAACCTTTTTTGCGTTATTTGAAATCTGCCGCCTTTCATTAAACATAACCACTCGTTTGTCCGTCTTAGTACGATTTTTTCTCTAAAAATGACATATTTAAAGACTTGTTCGGCGGCCTGCCATACCCTCATTCTTACGTAGCAAGGGACTCTTTGCAGTTCAAGCATCATAGCGCTATGAAGAAGTGACAGCTTGCAAGCTAGAATGAATTTCGCACATTCAGCAACGAATGGGCCCATAAATGCGAGAATTAAAGAATGCAGAGGTATAAACCATTCTGTCGCGAAAGCTATATCTGGTCGGGGACGTCTTAGTGGTGTCATCATTGGTAAGCACCAAAACTATTATTGTTTGGGGGTAACAGAAATAGAGCCAGCTTGGAAGACATGCGACAGACGTACGGTCCACATGATTTCACACGACATCAAAGGATACCAATCAATCCCACGGTCATTGCTTGAAGGACACCGAAGCATGGTGTAAATTCAACCAATTCCAGTTTAATGGTGAACCATTCATTCCTGAAGATTACCTTCTAGCCTCTGTTATTGAGACTGTTCAGCTAAATTATCTGAAACTAGCTCATTCAGAATTACTTCCTAAATGCTTTCATGGAAAAGTCAAAACATAAGAAGTCGTTGGATTGTCATGTAGGAGCGCGCTCTGAAAAAGCGATTTCTTCTGGCACCAAACACTGTATATATGCACTCTTGATGCTGTTTTAACTTTTAATAATGGCGATGTAGTCAGTTCAAAAGTGCTGAATTATCTGTGAATTTGGGCAGAGCACTGCACACTGCACAGTGCAGGGTCGAGACACCCTTGGACTGCGTCGACAGTGGTGTGCTGACACGGCTGCATAGCAAGCGAAAAATGAGGCTAGCTAGGCCAGATGCTTCAACACAAAAAGAAAGAAAAATAATATCGGTGATGAGTATCTGGCTAATGCCTATCGAACGGGTCGTTCACTTTTCTGTTATCCCACTGTACATTTGAAATATTGAACATTTTCAACTCCAAATGCAACTACCTCAAAGAATGCTTTCTTTGTACTTATATTAGTTCTTCTGAGCAACCGCTGTATGCAGAATGATAGATTTCAGCTAGTATCTGCAGAACATAATAGGAAATATGCTGAAGCAGAATTATTGTTGTGTGAGGAAGTGCTTTTTTGCAACACGACATTTAATAGCTATTATCGTGTGCTAATTTGGTACCTGAAGTTAAAAAAAAAGTTACAGCAAGTTAGCAATGCCATTTTCAGCGTTAATATGTTTCAATAAGAAGAGAAAATGTTCATAGTTAAAATTATAGTAAAATAATTACTCTAGCTCTTCTGGTCATGAAGAAAAAGGTGCATAAACATCTCTTAGTATACGTGGCGGGAATACCCGGTTCTCTTAAAGTGTGTACAAGAACTCACTGCTAATTTTCTTGTGCGTGCAACGCAATACATCGGTTGGCACGCACATTCGTCATCCTCTTCATCATCCGCATTCATACACGAACATGTCCGCTCACGCGCGCTCTCCTGCCATGCCGACTTGTTCAGGTTGCGTCGAATGGATTAGCTTGTACGGGCAAGAAGAGCACAATTTTCGAGAGAGAGAAAAACCGAGAAATACAAAAAGAGGGAAAGAAGGAAAGTAATGGAAGACATAAAAACAAGGCAGATAGACCAAGAAATAAATACAGGAGATAAAAAGAGATATAAAATAGGTAACATAAAAATGAGATAAAAAAAGCACGAGAGACAAAAAAAAACAAAAAAAAACAGAGACATAGAGAGAAGAAAATAGACGAAAATATATCAAAAAGGGAAAACGAAGAGAAAAATAAACAAAGGGAATAAAGTGCAGAACTGATAAATAGAGCTAGGGAGAAATACAAATGTAATAAGCAGAAAAAGAAACAAAAAATTGAAACAAGGACAATAAAGAGATAGAAAACAATGGAGGGAAACAGAAAAATAAAGGAACAAGCAAAACAATTAAGGAAGACAAGCAACACTACCCTGCTCTGTTGCTTATTCAAGCATTGTCACCACTACTGCGAAGCGGTCTTAGTTTTTTCCTTCAGTTTAGCTGATTTCATTTACCATCTTAATTTCTACACCATAGTGTGAGAGAACAATCAATGTTACACTATGCCGTTCATGACCTAATAGTCTGCATCGTTCATTCTGTTTTGCCATACGTACCATTGTGCATGAATGATCCACGCTTCTATAGCAAAAAAATATTTAAATATTGGTGAAACGCTATATATGATAATTCACCAAAAGCAATGGCAATGGTAAAAGTCATGATGCTTGAAATGTTTTACACACATGTTAAAAGTAGGCAGCTGGGCTATTATTCTCGGTGTCAATTTTGCTTGCTGTCAGTTTCGCTCACTTGGCCATTTCTTTTATGCTCGATTGGGGACTGAAGTGAAACAAAGAACTATATAGAGTGATCAATTAGACTCTAGTGAAGTTGTTATCACAAACACAGATTAATTACGAAAAAAAAATAAATGCCGAGAGCCTCACTGCTAAATGTCCCGATGGAAACTTGGACGGGGACGCCATGAATTTCGAAGTTTTTTTTGTATTTTAGCCACACACGCTAAACAAATTTTAAATGTACTAGAAAGTATATAGCCATGCTCGACTGATTTTTCGCTGTCGCAGCCCATTACCGTATAATGTAAAAATTAATATCAATTCTCAGCGCATCCTACGTTCTACCCACGAGCGAGGGCAACGTACGCGACTGAAACGGAGATCAAACGAGCCGGCTCGTCTCCATCACTTCGAGGCGCACTCGATGAAGTCACTATTACCCTGCTAGGGCAACCGTCGATTGTTGAAGCACAGAGGGCGCCCCCTTCCCCCGTCCTCAGAGATAGGTTAGATTTCAGAATCAGTAAGGAAAAATCAGCAGTCATAATTTTTAATGATAATGAAGGTAGTGAGCTTAAAATACAGGAGGTCACGCTAGAGATAACAGATAAATACAAATATCTGGGTGTATGGATAAGCAATAGGGCCAAGTACCTAAGGGAACACAAAATATACGTGACTACTAAAGGTATCAGGAATGCAGTAGTGATGAAAAACAGGCCACGGTGGAATTACAATAGGCATGATGTTGTGAGAGAAATATGGAAAGGGGTCATGGTTCCTGGTCTGACGTTTCGTAATGCGGTCCTGTGCATGAGATCAGAAGTTCAAGCAAGATTAGAAATTAAGCAACGTGGAATAGGAAGGCTTGCCTTAGGAGCTCACGGGAATACACCAAATAAGGGAGTACAAGGTGATATGGGATGGACATCATTTCAGGACAGGGAAGCTAGCAGCAAGATAAAATTTGAGAAGCAATTGAGAGAAATGGGGGCAGAGCATTGCGCTAGGAAGGTATTCAGCTACTTGTACATGAAGAATGTCGATACAAAACGGAGGAAGCGAACCAGAAAATTGACTGGTAAATACTTGGAAAACAGCAGGGGCCAAACCAAAAAGAATTATCGGTTAAGAAGAAGGTGAAGGAAGCTGAGACCGATATGCGGAGAATCGGCATAATTAAGAAGTCCGCACTAGAGATCTATCGAAGTTTTAAGCATGGAATTGCCAAGGAAAGGATCTATAATAATACTGGGGGTAGTTCTCTAATGTTTCAGGCCAGGACGGGAGTATTGCGAACAAAGACATATCGGGCCAAATACGAAGGGGTAGACATGGTATGCAGTGCGTGTGGAGAGGAAGAGGAAACTGCCGAACACTTGATAATGTTCTGTAAAGGGCTTCACCCTATAGTTCAGGATGATGGCGCAGAGTTTTTCAAAGCACTGGGGTTTAGGGACAGTGAGGGCAAAATAGACTTTGATCGGGTAGAATTAACTAAAAGGAGGTTATCTGATTGGTGGCTAAAGTCAAGGCACGAGTGAAAAGTTGAGGATTCGTACACAAAGTACGAATCCTCAACCTCACTATTTAAAGAAGAAAAAAGTAAATCTAGTTTTTGGTTCTCTAAGTATTACGGCTTGGTGGCGTTAGCCACCGCCCGATCTAAAGGGTACAGCCATATCAATCAATCCATCCATCCATCCTTAACGAGTTCACAACATTGTTGCTTCTCGCGCAACTCCTACCTTCCCGCCTATTCATGCTCGTTCAAGACGCGAGTAGGGGCCTTCCTTTGTGTTTGAGCATTTGACGGGTGGTTTAGCAGGTGTTGGGAAATCTAATCGCACGCACCTCGATGGCCAACATACGCTGTGGAGTTTTGGGGTGAATGTAACTTTGATTGTATGAAGTCATCGTGCTTCGCTGTCTCGTCCCATCGCTTTCAGCAGATACTTCTGTGCTTTGGTTTAAGCTGTGTCAATAGGTGAGCATTGCGAACGCGAAGTGCTGTATGGCGTTCTGTTTTTAAGCTTATTATATTTCATGAACGACCAAGTTAACATTTCAAATAAATTTTCAGTTGTTAGACCAGCGCTTGTCCTGTTCTCTCACTTATGTTTAATCAATTTGTGCGTTCCCCAACAATAAGTTCCGACTCGCCTGCTTTTTGGTCCTACTAATTGAACTTACTGGATATCACCACCAAGATTTTATGGTGCTTGCGACAAGCCAAGCGTGTTACTTCAATCTCTAACCAAGAGACTGTGTAATGAACTGAAGATATCGGTTTATTTTGTTTTCAGGGCAAACAGGGGGTCCAAAAGGTACTGCGAATACTCAGGGACGAGCTGGAGCACACAATGCGGCTTCTCGGTTAGTGTTATATTTTTCCTTATCCATACTCAGGGGGCAGACAGTTTATATGGTTCATCAGTGCTTGATTCTCAATTTCTTTTGAGGCTATGACGAACTGGTGTTCAATTGTCTATTGTACATGCGTGTTCATCTATCAATTGATAACCGAATGAAGTAATATGTTTTTTTGCTTAGGTTTTGGCAATGAGTCTTACTCTGCTTCGAATTAGACATTTAATTATTGCGCAGTCCCTTGATTTCTTGCTTGACAAAAAGAATTAAACACGCAGGCTCAAAACCATAGGCAGTTTTAAGGTAGACCAATGGAAATTATTGCTTTTTGTCGCTGTTCCTGGAAGGCGGCATATCAAGTGAACCACTGAACATTGTAGTAGGTTCGCCAAAGTGACCAGTTACAGTCATACGCAGCACACAGAGGTTAAGTCAAGAAGTAATGCCTGGGCAGATGGTTTAGAAAATCATATGCGCAAAGTGTGCGGCTCTTTCGTGGCCCACTTCTAGGATTTGGGGACATCGAAGCCTCTTGATTAGGAAAGTAGCGACACCCTCTTCAGCGCGCACGTTGTCCTCTTGCACTCCTCTCAAATTTAAGCCCTGCCCTGGCCAGCGCGGTGCGCACAAAATTAACCGTATATGCTCCCTACGGAACCAGAGTAGTGCATTGATCCTCCATCTTGCCTGGTTATCAACCATGTAGTTACGTGGTGAAGCCGCGCTTTATTTTGCAAGCGACGTGCTGTCGTCGATCGACAAAGCGTGTCGCCGATCGTCAGTCGACGTGCCTGGCGTGTCAAGCACCGACAAATAAAGAAGAAACACCGGCTTTCGGGACTGTGCCAAGTGACTTGAAAAGCCCTTTTTAGTCTGTCCGGTAACGCAAAGTGCCAAGGCGTATAACGCGCACTGCTGCTTCCGCATGGTCAAATGGCGCCAGCTGTAAAAGATAACCAACCACTCACAAACATAAAATATACCTTTTCCGAGGCTCAAGGAACGCCCCACTAAGCATACACCATTGCTTATTTAAGTATGTTTTTCGAAAATGGTGCCGAAGCCATGCAAAAACCTTGCTGTCGAAGCTTAAGAACATAAATCTAAAACAAATAAACGCACCAAATCGTACCTAACGAGCTACAGAGTGCACGACAGTCATTTGGTAGATTCCAGGTGGACGGTGACTGCTTTCAGCGTGACGATAGTTATAGCGCGAGAACAAAACGATGACACAGAAACAAGAAGGACACGAAAGACCCGTGTCCTTCTTGTTTCTGTGTCGTCGTTTTGTTCTCTCGCTACGACTATCGTCATGCCATACCAACTAGCCCAAGCTGCCACACTTCTATGCTTTCAGCGGTGTGGCCCATGCACCAGCTTCCCCGCGGTGCATGGTTGCTAGCGGCGTTTGAGAAGAAATCGCACTACACTGCTACCTAAAGGTAGCATATACATTTATTCTAGTGCGCGCGGTACGCTGAACCCTCCAGCGCCTGTGGGAAGCCGCAATCGTAATCATTGAGTGCGCTCGTTTCATCGGCACCTCGACGTGTAGAACGAAAATGCGTCGCTAAAAGATAGTGACGACGACAATAGGGTTCTTGCAGACCTTGTAAATAAACATTTTTAAAGACGATTCACTAAAGACAAGCGGAAGTGCTTCGAAAAAACATATGGGTGCCTGTTTGGAGGTTGAACGATTGAATTACCCCTCCGTTCCCGCTTCAACCGTCGATAACACCCGCGTCTGCCGCGGTGACCTAGTGACTTTGGTGTTCCACAACTGAACAGAAGATCGCGAGATGGAATCGAGGTTGCGGCCGCCACATTTTTGATGTATCGGCTAAAATAGACGGGGCCCATGCACTTAGAATTAGGTGCACGTGAAGGAGCCCCAGTTGGTCATAACATCGGAACGTTCTACTACGGCGTCTCTTATAATTATATTGTGGTTTTGAATTTATACCCCCTCAATTATTGGTATTACGTAACTAAGGCGCTTGTCTGTTAAGCACAAAAAGGAAAATTTCTTTCATAATTGTGGTTAACTGGTGAGCTCAAAGAAGGTATGCATGAAAAAAAGTAGTGGTTAACTTGAATTCAATTGGCCAACATGCCCAGGCCCGACGCCTTTTTGTACCAGTGCCACTGTGAGACACGTTAGCAAGCGCAATATTGCATGCATAAATGCGTACATACATACAAAATAACCCCTGTAGTGCGTAGTGCGCTCTTATTTCAAACAATAATGCATACGCACGCGATGCGTGTACATGTGATAAAGACGCCCACTCACCTAAACGGGCACAAGTGCGCAAATATGTGTGCACAAGCACGTACGCATGTGTGAATGCACACAAACGCACGCGCAAGAGCACGCATACCGATGTGTGCGCACACTGGCATCGCACTTGCGAATACACACAAGCAGAAACGCACGCGGACACACACATGCGCACACATAGACGTGCTCACATGCTCGCTTACACATACACACGTGTGAATAGAAATATCCAAATGCATGAACGTGCGGGCGCAGACATGTACACAGACATGTACAGGCAATCATATATCATGTACAGGCAGTCGTACCAGCAGCATAGTGACAGCAAAAGCTCGAAGCGCGCCCTTTTTAGAACCTTTTTTAGGCTTTCTTGGGGCAACTACTACAAGTACAGTTTCGATGGGACCACTACGCTATAAACCATCGTAATTTGTGCGAAATCGGAAGGCTCACATTAATAAATATTCATTCTCTGGATATGGGAGATAGCAGCAAAACATCTTCAAGGTCTTATGTGCCGCCGCTGATGTTGTGCTTGATGACGATGAACGATTAAAGTGGAACGTTTTGTAATGGGTGCAAAACCTTGAGTGACCGACTTGTTACAGAGATGGGACTCCGTGACATCTGCATGGTTTTTAGTTTACCCTTTTATGGCGCAACATTACCGCTGTTTACGTCATCGCTTGCCCAACAAAGCAACCTTGTAAGAATTTTTTCCGAAGAAATACTTACCAACTGCGTGATAAACTACTCGGTGACCACGCTGACAGTATGGACTCAAACTGGTCTCGATGCTAGATATTGTTCTTTTAGGGGCGAAGCTCCTTATAGCATCATCTGGTCGGTCGTCGATGGACGTCGCTCAGTTTGGCGTGCCACCCCAGTAGCGCCTCTCTTCTCATTATTGGTTGGAGCTGTCTCAGAAAGAGGCACGCAAACTGCAGTTGGGTGACAATATACTAGACAGCACAGCAGTCCCGTAGAGATACATGCAAAATCGTGGTGTGAATGTTCACTAGATGGCGTTGGAGGCGCAGCTGCTCTTAAACCACTCGATCTAAGCTGCTCGATAATCTGTTGCGCAGGCATAGTGGGGGTTGTCTCTCCTTCTCCTGAATCGTCGCCGTACGTGGAACAGTATACGCTTGCCGGATCATGCTTGGTTGGACACATGAATGGACGCGCGGATGAGCGGAAGCATGAACGGACGAACGCATGGACAGGCGGGCGAATGGACGGACGGACGGACGAACGGAAGAACAAATGCACGGACAGATGGACGGGTAGACGCTTCGGCCTACTCATCGCTGACTCTGTTGATATGCTGTGAACTGAAAGAGGACTACGGGTCTCTATGTCCAATGGGAGTCTTCTCTCTCATTTCCCATTAGCAGCGGTTGCCATGTTTCAGCTGGAAACACCGGTCCGTCACCGCGTGCTTTGCGCCTCTCCAGGTTTCTCTCCCGCACGATGCGGCCATGAGCGCTAGCGTCAACGCCATTGCCAGTGTAAGCTTTAGTGCCCATTGCTTCGCATGCAAACATGGTTCCCTTTGGCGAGAGATGGTTTATTTCTGTCAGCATTTGTGATATAACATTTTGAGCGCAAATAAACAACGTAGGACGAAAAGGGGTATCGTAATAAAGTGGTTATCATAATACGGTACCAACTAGCGCACCTGGCTACCCGTTTTCTTCAACCCATCATCGCTGCATGCAGGTGGAAAGAAGGGAGATGAGCAATTATCAGAAAGAAAGAAAGCAAACTTCACAAAAAGTTTGTCCTAAATGAAGATTAGGCCAAAATGGCTAGAAGATTGCTAGGCGCGGGCGAAAAATAACTCGCACTTTAATTTACGCAATCGCCAGATGTGAATCGAAAGTGAAAGCAATCTTTTTGTTTTGTCCCAGTCGAAGTATTGATCTATTGTGAAATAAAAAAGAACACATAACAAACGAGCAGTGATATGTTATATCGGCGTCAAATGAAACCCAGACGCTGGGAAGCACCAGCAGGGGTGTAGTGCACTTCGTCCATTGATCACCATGGACTCGCGCCGTGCTGCTGAAACCTTGCACTGCGCATCTGTAAATTGTGATGACCGCACGGCGCGCCCCTTACAATTTGTGATGCTTGCGGGTATTCGGTTTTTATACGATGTTGATTGTACAGTTCAATAACTATGCCTGTATATGAGATGCCCGAAAAATGCGGCTAACACTTTGCATACGTGTACTGACTAATCTCTGGAGCCGCAACTTTTCTTTACATTCTAGGTTGCTCCGACGTGAATCACTTGTGTGAACTTCGTCGTTCGCGAGAACTGATACTCGAGGTCACTGCGGTGTACTCCCAGAGAGCGACACAATGGAGTGTAACAGTCGCTGTACATTAACGGCGTTGCCAAGAGCGGAACAGCGGCACGCTATCCGCCGGAAAAAAACAAACAAACAAAAACACAATAAAAGACGAGTTTAGTGTTCGTTATTTGAGAGCGGATGACCATACTCGAAGAACGGACTAGTGTTCGTAATTCGAGAGCGGATGACAGAACTGGAAGAATGAACTTCCATGGCTATGCAAGAAAAAAGTAAGGGTTGATTATTGCATAACACACTGCCTAAGCTACTTTTGGGCATTCCTTTATGACAAGGCTCACTCTAGCCTCAAGCGGCCTAAGCGCTGCGCATTTCAATACATCGGGATGTCATAATTATTTTCAATGGTTCCCTAAGGATATTTGCGCTTTCTCTTTGTGTCTCCCTCTCTTTATCTCACGCACGCACGCACGCACGCAAGCACGCACACACACACACACGCACACACACACACACGCACGCACGCACGCACGCAGGCACACACACACACACACACACACACACACACGCACACACACACACACACACACACACACGCACGCACGCACGCACGCAGGCACACACACACACACACACACACACACACACACACACACACACACACACACACACACACACACACACACACACACACACACACACATTTCCGGAAAAACAGCCATTTCCGGAAAAAACGCCATTTCCGGAAAAAGAGCAGTGTTTGCGCAGTGATATCATAGCGAGTAGAAGGGTATACTTGAGCCGTTCAGCGTTGCCTGCTGAAATAGCGCGCGCTAGTACACGACCGCACTCTTATAATCAAAGACCAGAGTTGCGGATCGAGCCGCACATTCTACTACCTGAGTATCTCTTCATAATCCTTCGTCCAGCAAGAGACCGACAGGGCTGCCTTTCCGGTTTAGGAGCAATCGACGGCAGGCATCGCACGCAATGTGATGTTATGACATGCGGCCTCCGTGAGATGGAGATGGGATGCTTGTTTCACCTATGCTTCAACAGTGTTCCTCGCCGGCGCTCGCGGTATTTTATCCACGGGAACAGCACACAGTGTGTGTACATAAGTTATTGATTTGAACTTTATATAGAAATGACAGCGGCTTTGAAACACTGTAGACACTGTTCATAAAATTATTCTCGCAATAAGAAAATATGCGAAAACTATCGAAGTTGCCTAGCTTTTTTTTTTTTTTACGATGAGCTGCGTTGTCTTCGCTGTGCAGACTTCGTCTGTTGAGAGAACGAAATAATTCGGAGCCTCTAGTTCCGCAAAGGGTCGAAGAACTTTCAGGACCTTTCCGCTGCGATCCCTATACATTACCCCGATGCCTGATACAGAGTTGTCATATAGATTTTTGGTAGCACTTTTGCTTAACATTGAAGACAAGAAATCCATAGGTCCCGACGGTATACCAACTGCGTTTTTATGCAGGTATTTAGTATGGGTAGGCCGCTTTCTTGAGATTATATTTAAAGATTATATGACTGGCTTGTCGCAAAAGTCTTTTTCGATGGAAGCGAAAATGCTGTAGGCCCGTGTGCTCAGATGTGTGTGCACGTTAAAGAACCCCAGGTGGTCGCGATTTCTGGAGCCCTCCACAACGGCATGTCTCATAATCATATTGTTACGGAGCTCGCAAACACACGGAAGAGAGGAATGAGCGTATTTCCTATATTTACATGCCAAAGTGACGCTTCAGAGCTGCCAGTCTCTCGCGCGGCGAGTCCACTTCTTTTTCATCGAACTGTTGTCCACGACGGTAGAGCCATGCCCACTGCCTCGTAATATCACCCCCGGCGAACAAAGCGCCGTCACGGCGCCCCTAAGTCAATCAGGACTGGCAGTATAGTAGGGCTTTAGGCGCGACACATGAACAACATCAGTAGATGGTGTAGCAGAGGATGAGTGCGGTTGAACGGGAGTGATGAGGTAGTCGACGTCGGTGACCTTGTGGAGAACTTTGTAGGGTCCTGTGTATCGTGGGAGGAGCTTCTCGCACAAACCTTCACGTCGATACGGCGTCCAGAGTAGGACAAGAGAGTCATCAGGGTAGTCAACGTCGCGGTGCGAGTCATCGTAGCGGACTTTTTGTGCGGCCTGAGAAGCACTGAGCCGAGTGTGCGCGATTTGGCGAGCGACGCGGGCTCGAGAAGCAGCGTCCTGCGCATACACCGTTGGTTGGATAGTAGCAGAAGGAAGGAGTGTGTCGAATGGCAACGCAGGGTTGCAGCCGTACAAAAGAAAGAATGGAGAGTAGCCGGCGGTGTCATGTCTTGACGAATTATATGCAAATGTAACGTAGGGGAGCATTGCGTCCCAGTCACGGTGGTCAGCAGAGACGTACATAGACAACATGTCTGTAAGAGTTCGGTTGAGACGCTCCGTGAGACCGTTAGTCTGGGGATGGTAGGCAGTAGTAAGGTGATGTTCGGTAGAGCAGCTCCGGAGGATTTCGTCGATAACTTTTGCGAGGAAGCAGCGGCCCCGATCCGTCAAAAGCTGGCGCGGAGCTCCATGCCGCAGAATGACGTCATTTAGGAGAAAGTCTGCGACGTCTGTAGCGCAGCTAGTTGGCAATGCACGAGTTATCGCGTATCTGGTCGCATAGTCGGTTGCGACAGCGATCCACTTGTTGCCTGACACGGACGTCGGGAAAGGTCCGAGCAAGTCGAGGCCGATGCGGAAGAATGGTTCCGGGGGAATGTCGATAGGTTGGAGCAGGCCAGCCGGACGGAGAGCAGGACGTTTCCGACGCTGGCAGCGCTCGCAAGCAGCGACATAACGGCGCACAAATTTATACATGCCAGGCCAAAAGAACCGTTGCCGCACGCGGTGATAGGTGCGTGAAAAACCCAGGTGTCCCGCCGTCGGTGCGTCATGCAGATGTTGAAGAATAGTGGCACGCATGTGTTGGGGAATAACTAACAAATATTCCGGGCCATCAGACTTCATGTTGCGACGATACAGAATGTCGTTGCGAAGGACATATTGACGGAGAGAAGGGTCGGAATGTCCTGAAGATACTCGCTGAATGACCTTCTTGAGGGTTGCGTCCCGGCGCTGCTCTGTGCCGATGTCGTGCAAATCAGATATGGCGAGCACACAAGAATCGCCTTCATGGACAGCGAGGCTAGCAGGGTCCACCGGATAACGCGAGAGACAATCAGCATCTTGGTGCAACCTGCCCGACTTATAAATTACGTCGAAGTTATACTCCTGGAGACGTAGAGCCCAGCGACCTAGGCGACCAGTTGGGTCCTTGAGCGACGACAGCCAACACAGAGCGTGGTGGTCCGTAATAACTGAAAACTCGCGGCCATACAAGTAGGGGCGAAATTTCGCTACAGCCCAGACCAACGCAAGACACTCGCGCTCTGTTATCGAATAGTTTCGCTCAGATGTGGAGAGAAGGCGGCTGGCATACGCAATAACACGCGTTTGGCCTCCCTGGTGTTGAGCGAGGACGGCGCCGATTCCGTGAGCACTGGCGTCTGTGCGTACTTCAGTCGTCGCAGACGGGTCAAAGTGAGCCAGTATTGGTGGTGAAATGAGCAGGTCGATCAGCGTGGAAAACGCAGCTGCTTGGTCTTGGCCCCACGAGAAGGGCACGTTCTTTTTGAGAAGATCAGTTAGTGGTCGTGCAATTGTAGCGAAATCGCGTATAAAGCGGCGGAAGTACGAGCATAAGCCCACAAAACTCCGAACATCTTTGGTTGAAGAAGGCAGAGGGAAATTCTTGACAGCGCTAATCTTGTCAGGGTCAGGTCGGACGCCAGCAGCACTTACAAGATGACCAAGGATCGTGATTTGTTGTCGGCCGAAATTGCACTTTTTCGAGTTCAGCTGGAGTCCTGCTCGACGAAAAACGGCTAAAATGGTCGACAAACGAGTTAAGTGAGTTTCAAATGTTGGGGAAAAAACAATCACATCGTCGAGGTAGCAAAGACAGATGGACCATTTATAACCACGAAGAAGAGAGTCCATCATGCGTTCGAACGTTGCCGGGGCGTTGCACAGCCCAAAAGGCATAACCTTGAACTGATAAAGGCCGTCCGGTGTGATGAAGGCAGTCTTTTCTCGGTCTAAGTCGTCGACAGAAATTTGCCAGTAGCCCGAACGCAGATCAATAGATGAGAAGTATCGCGCGCCATGAAGGCAATCAAGGGCGTCGTCGATTCGTGGCAGCGGATATACGTCTTTGCGGGTTATCTTGTTCAAGGCACGGTAGTCAACGCAAAATCTCCAGCTGCCATCCTTCTTTTTCACTAAAACAACAGGTGACGCCCATGGACTTGAAGAGGCCTCTATGACTCCTTTGGAGAGCATTTTCTCGACTTCTCGTTGTATGACCTGGCGTTCGGACTGGGAAACACGATACGGTCGCCGTCTAACAGGATTAGCATCGCCGGTATGTATTTGATGACGCACGAAGGACGTTTGCCCTAAAGGGCGGTCATCGAAGTCGAAAATATCTCGGTAGGTAGTCAGAACGTGGTGAAGTTGCGCCAACTGACAGGGCAGAAGATCAGGGGCGATCATCATCGTGATTTCGTCGCTAGGTGCGTTTGCTCGGCTGGCTGCAGTAGGGGACGAACAGTCTTCAGGGTCCAATGCCACGATGCTACATGCATCAAGTGGGGAAACGTGGGCTAACGAAATGCCTTGCGGGAGAACTTGGGTCGAACTACTGAAGTTAAGGAGCGGAAGCTGAACGTAGTTGTCCACAATAGTCACGATTGTATGCGGCACAGCAACACTTCGAGCCAAGAGCACATCCACCAATGGAGACACTATGTAGTCACCGTCAGGAAGAGCTGGTGATATCGTTAAGGCAACACACGTGGTGGCTTGCGGTGACAGCCGAACATAATCAACAGCGCACAAGCGGTGTGACGGTGAGGACGGCACAGGTCCAAGTCGAGGCAGTTCAAGTTGAAGAACGCCGGTTGCACAGTCGATGAGAGCAGCATGGGTGGACAAGAAATCTAAACCAAGAATTAGGTCATTTGGGCACTGCTCAATAACTGCAAAGAGAACAGATGTGGGGTGATCGGCGATAGTGATGCGTGCTGTGCACATTCCTGTGATGGCAAGACTTCTTCCGTCGGCGACACGAATAACGCCAGGGGCAGCCGGTGTGAGCACTTTCTTCAGGCGGCGACGAAGTCGGGCACTCATCACAGAAATATGCGCCCCAGTGTCAACAAGTGCAGAAACAGTCAGGCCGTCAACGTCGACGTCGATCAAATTTCGTCGTGTCGGCAGTACAAGGAGAGGATTTGAGGTCGGTACCGAGGATGCAGCTTCACCTCCAAGAGCTGCACCGCTTAGTTTCCCTGGTGAGAATTGAGCGGGGAGGTCGGGCGTCGTCGTAGAGGAGAAGGGGACGACGGTCGACGTCCTGGCGGCGAACGAGACTGGTGACGTCGAGGCGACGGTGAGCGGCTGTGCTGCGTATCAGGGGCATCGCAGGCGTAGGAATCGACGGGCAGAGGCCGGCGGTAGTTGTCGGCGATCGGCTCAGGAGGTTGGAAACGACGGTAGCTATCGGTGCGGCGAGCAGTGTTATACTGGTTTCGGGACGAAGACCAATGGTTGTGGCAATACCGTGCGACGTGACCTATGCGGCGGCAGTTAAAGCAGATCGGCCGATCATCCGCAGTTCTCCATTCGGCCGGATTGCGAGAGCGTGGATAAGACCTTTCTTGGGGTGGTGACCTGGGGCGAGGCGGCGACCTTGAACGGAAGCCAATTGGTCGAGACTGAGCAACGGCGCAGACATCGAAGCCCAAATTGCTCAGTTCTTCCCGCACAATCGACTGTACCAAGCAAACCTGAGGTACTTGCAAATCGACGTGGCCGTTGGCGGGAAGAGTAGGTGTAATTGCTTCGATTTCCCGCCGGACAATTCGCGTAATTTCAGACGCTGGTGAAGACTGCCGATGGGAGGACAGTCCATCTTCGCAGGAGGACGTCGCTGCGGTGTTCGGCAGTCGAGTAAATGATCTTGAAATCCGCCTGCTTTTGGCCAGTTCAAAACGCCGGCATTCCTCAATAATTTCGTCGACGGTCGCACAGTTCCGGCACATTAGCAGGTTGAACGCGTCGTCCGCTATGCCCTTGAGGACGTGGCCAACCTTGTCAGACTCCGACATGTCGTTGTCAACTTTACGACATAGAGCCAGCACGTCCTGTATATATGAGATATACGGCTCTGTGGACGTCTGAGCACGTATAGACAACTCCTTCTTTGCAGCCGCCTTTCGACCGATGGGCTTCCCAAATAAGTCGCGAAGCTTTTCCTTGAAGGTGTCCCAACTGCCGATCTCCTCCTCATGGTTCTCGTACCAGACTTTGGCCGTGCCTTTCAGGTAAAACAGCACATTGGCCAGCATAAGAGTCGGATCATACCGGTTGAGAGCACTGGTGCGTTCGTAGTCGGCTATCCAGTCGTCGACATCAACTTGGTCCGTACCGCAGAACGTTCCAGGATGCTTCGGATGCGTCAGCACGTACGTGGGTGGGGGTGGGGCCAGTGGAGGCGTTGCCGTGGATGGTGCGGGCGTCGCCGAAGCCGATGGAGAGGTGGCCGTGGGATCAGTCCCGTGTTCCATCACGGAAACTCCGATTTGACGACCACTGCGGAGCTCCGTTGTATGGCGCTTCGTTACCCAGCACTCCCACCAATTTGTTACGGAGCTCGCAAACACACGGAAGAGAGGAATGAGCGTATTTCCTATATTTACATGCCAAAGTGACGCTTCAGAGCTGCCAGTCTCTCGCGCGGCGAGTCCACTTCTTTTTCATCGAACTGTTGTCCACGACGGTAGAGCCATGCCCACTGCCTCGTAATAATATTTTGGTTTTGGGACGTTCAAACTCACATAGAAATCAATCATCATTAGTCACACAATTTTTGCGGTACACACATCAGGTGAAAAGCAAAACGTCGAAAAATATCGGCCCATTTTATTGACGTGTGTGAGCTGCAAGCTTGTTGAGCACAATTTATTAAAATCAATCTATGGTTCCCTTAAAAACAAGAAGCTTTGTTTTTTCTAATCAGCACAGCTTCCGACGGAACCTATCCACTGTTACACATTGGTAAAAAAAATAATGGCTTTTGAACTGAACTGAATAACAGAAAACAGATTAACGCTATATGTTTTACTTTATCGAATTCTTTCGATCGAATTGCACACAACAAATTGAATTATAAGCTCGTGGAAATCAATATAAACTACGAGGTTGTAGCGTGGATCTGCTCATACCTCACAGGTTGAGCACAATACATCAAAATAAACGCTAGCAAAGTGAATATGCTAAACATAACCTCAGGCATACCGTAGAGATTCGTCTTAGGACCACTCCTTTGTTGAATTTACGTAAACGATAATGCCCAAGACATGAGTGACGACATAACCACCAGGTTGTTCACAGATGACTGCTTAATATATAGTGAAATTATTCACCAGCATAATGATGCGTCACGTAAGAGAGCTCTTAAAGCTTTAGGATGAGGGGCCACTAAATGGCAAATAAAAATTAATGAATCTAAACCAGTTAAGCTGAGAGCTGAAAAAAGCGCGCAATCAAGAATAATTTTCAGATGAATTGCACAACTCTAAACGAAGTTGACGTGACAAATACCTAGCCTTAACAATATCAAAAGACCGAGGATGGGAAGAACACGCCGAACGCATTTGTGTAGCTGTAGATTAAAGTAATGGTTCCTTCGCTTCAAACTAAAGCTAGCAGCACCCTCCATTAACCTGCTTGTATATTTAGCATACGTAAAGCCATTGTTAGAATATGCCAGGGCTGCAAGTGATTCGTTCCAGTCGGGGTTAATAAATTGAAATAGAAAAAAAATGCAGAGAAAAGCCACAAGGCTAATTTTACAGTGTTATTCTCGAAAAAAACTTCGTTTATGCAATGCTTCGGTTTCTTACGCTGGCTTGACGCCGGAAATCTGTCAACCCTAATTTTTTTTGTTATCTAAAGGACACATCAATGTTTAAACTAAATCATATCTTGCTGCCATGCTGACCAGCAATGTCGGATCAATTTCGTGCTTTCGGTTCCAAAATCCTATCTTGATGTGTACACGTACCCCTTTTTTTCAACGCACAATAAAAGAGTGCAATCAGTTGCCAGTAACTGTACTGTATTCGAAAAGCAGTGGAAGATTTGATGGGTGCATTAAAAAATATATCTCAACATTGACTATTTTTAGTGTTGGACATTCACATGTTGTTCGGAAATACAACGTGTACTTACTTCATATTGCAACCACCACAATGTCACGTATGTACGTTTTTCTGCAGCGTTTCTGAATATTTTTTGTTTGCCCTAAAATAGATATGTAATTTTCCGGTTCTGTCTTCTTTATAATATGTTGTACTTGTTCTTGTTTTCTAATGACATTTACTATACCAAATATGTTACGGCAGTGATGGCCGAAAGTATTTGGAAATAAAAAAATAATAGTTAGAACTACCACTACTGCTTCTGCTGCTCCTGCTACTCTTGCCACTAATGTTGCTTTTGCTACCACCACCACCACCACCGCCAGCACTACTACTGCCACTACTACTACTACTACTACTACTACTACTACTACTACTACTACTACTACTACTACTACTACTACTACTACTATACTAGTACGTCTACTGCTACCGCTGCTGCCACTACATGACACGGCTTCCCTGTAATGTTGGGTCAGGCTTCGCCCTTTTGCTGTTTATAGCGACCAACATTTACTGACAAGGACTAGGCAACAGAATCGCAGCTCGTTTCATGTACAGCTGGCCTTGTTTCCTGTTTACGACGGAGCCCAGACAACAGCTGCGCTGTAAAACCATCGTAGCCGCCCGACTTTCTGTACTCTCGGGGCTCTTGATACCTTTCGTACTCGCTCACATTTCAACCTGTTGAATCAGTAATGAGAAAGCGAAAGTTTACGCTTATTCTAAAACAAAGAGACTGGTGCGCAATGAATGCCGCGGGACCCTGCTGACGGGAAACGCGGGAAACGGCGTGGCAGCTGGACCGCTTTGCATAAAGGTGACGTTTCATCAGCGCTGAAACCACTCGTAAATATTTATTTTTTTTCCAGCTTGCCATTCTCCTTTAATTTATTCGTGAACTCTGTTGGCTTCATTCTAGTTATAAGCATGGCGAACGTAAAACTGAAATGAGACTAATTTAAATAAACTCAACAGAGATATGGGTCGAGAAAAACAAGGGGGCAAGAATCGTTGTTCTTATCGGCAGAGCAGTAATATTACGTAAATTGAAATGAATATGGGGGCCTCATCTAGGCAGATTTAAAGCCATTCGATAACAAGTGGGGTTTCGTTGGTCAGCCCTCACCTAATACGCAGATCATGTGCTGTCTAACTTTTTCTGGTTATAACAGTGTTGCACACTGGTCACCCTGCTTCGAGCAAAGCTCTCGAACACGTTAACCAACTACACGAATTACCTAGCGTAGTAAATGACAAAACGCCATCGATCGTAAGGGATACAAGTCGAAGGTCGGATTCCACTGGGGAAAAAGGGTGTTTATTTCTCCTCAATATTTCATTTTAATTCACAACACAATTACTACAATACAGGTAAAAACAATTATTATTCCATACACTTTTGTTGAGTAATTCTGTTCGGTTATTCGGTCGTGCTAAAAAAATTCAGCCCATCGGAAAAATTTCGCTTCTTTCGTTCATCCCAACCTTGTTCCCCGTTCTATTCCTCGGCGATACATCTCGGTAAAAATTGAGATGACTATTTAATGATTGATGACTACGTAATAGGACAATTTATATTACTTACTATTGGCACTGACTGGAGAGTCATGTTATTGTTGTAAATTAAACATACAGAACTATCACTCCTTCCGCCATCCCCACACCCCTCCTCAGGGTGGACTAATATCTCACATTCATTGGAACCTTTGGTGTTCAATCAGGATTTTCGAAGTGCTTACGTATTTTAGCAATTACAAATTGCTACTGCTATCGTCTCCCAAGCAAAAACTTTGATATATCTACGATTAACGCTAATGTGCTGGACCACGTGGGTTCTCTAGTGGGAACCTAATTCCAAGCACTTGGCTACTCGTTGCATCTGGCTTACATCGAAATTCGGCCCCGGTAGCTGACACTAAAAGAAAAGCCCTGGAACATCAGCAGGCCATCAGTTGCACGGAAGTGTTTTTGAATAGTGCGGCGCTGCACCCATTCACCACCGAATCAGAGCTTCCTCTGCACACACACCCAGACAAACGCAAATTCAACACCATGCCACTTCCACCGGAAGATATAAGGATAGAAATTCACAGATGGTTAGGGCAAGCTAACCCCCGAGTCAGCAAAATCTTAATACTAGGCACGTTCCAGGAAGACCACGGTAGTAACTCTCATACTTTCACCCGTATTACGGCCAAGGAAGAAAGCATGGTATAGCTTAGACGTGGGGTATTTATCTGTCATCGAAGTCTTTATGAGGCTAGTATCATAAGGCTTTTCTATGTCTTTCTTATGTGCCATATAATTTACAATGTTGCAGCGCGTTTGTTGACACAACAGAGTACCTGGCATAGTCAATTTTGTGGTTGCGGTCACTTACCTTCAAAGTAAGCTCCACAAAGCAGCATCTCGTCAAGATAACATGCCGGCCAGGACTGAGCTAGCCGTGCTGATTCCCACACACAATTTCATTGACTCTCGCACTGCTGTATTTGCATTCATTGCGTGGTCAGTGCGTGAGCAGGAAGCCCATATTCGAACCAAAAATCCAAACTGCACTGCAATAGATGGCCACATATCTTGATTTCCTGACCACATGGGCAAGGATATCCAACCTATCGTTCCCAACTCCCATGAGTTTGCCCGTGCGCGCGCACGCAAACTGTCCCACCGTGACGGGCATACAACCTGTAATTTAGGCGAAGGCCTCCTGCAGCTCAATTTTCTCCTCACCTCTAAGGAATAATGTAAATACTATCGATTGGCTAGGCGTAGGTTCCCGCTCTCACACCGGCAAATCTCCAGGGCCCAGTCAATCACTTTAGCAATGTTGCGACACCAATACTTACCGGTCCCGAAAGAGGCCCTCAAGAAGCACTCAACAAGCAACCCACCTTTTTGAGGGACATTGGCTTGTAAAGACACTTTATGATTAAAGTTCATTGACTGACTGGCAGGTGCCACGCACAATGAAGCCGCACAGGACATTCTCATGCTTGGTGGTATTGGCAACCATATTTTGCGATTTCCGTTGCAGTGGGGCTGGTTGTGAAGACGCTGTCAAAGCGGCTGCGATGGCAGTGTACACGGTTGAAGACATCCAGAAGCTTGCTGAGGACAAGTTGGACAAGGGTGCAAGTCGATACATTGCTCTTGGTGCTGGTCGTGAACAAACTCTTAGGGAGAACACCCGGGCCTTTCAGAGGTTTGAACTTCCTTTTTCTGTGAAGTTAACATTAGTCAGAAACTTAAGGTGCAGATAGTCAAACGCGACATAGATGCTAATATTCTTCGTATCACTTAGCATGCGCTTAGTTTTTCGAACACTGTTCCTTTCATTGGACTCCAAATTATTGGAACGTATCACCACTTCAAGAGTGGCGGGAATATGGTAATTCATACTTCGATAACCATGAATCTTCACGTTCATTACATCTCGAAACATCGTATTGGGACTTCATTTCAGTCAATATATTACCTTAGTTACGGTGTATGTATTATTGACATTTAACTACAACTCTGGCTTGAACGGCCTTGTCCTGCTTTTAATGCGAAGCGTGGTAATGTCGAGCTCATTTTGGCATGCGGCATGACCACCTCTAGAGAAAATGCGTGTCTCTCCTCCTCTCTCTTCTCCTAGCTACCTCTTTATCGCCTCGCACGTCTGCTAGCCAACGCTCACTCCCCCTCTCTTTGCTATAGGCACCCTTCCCTGTGGCATTTACACTTCCGTTGCGCATGTGCGTCCCCAGCTCCTCTCTCTTCTCTTCTGCCAGTCGCATTTCGATCATCTGGGTGTAGCCTTACCAGAATGCATAGGTTGTATCAGAAAATAGCCAGCCTCGGACGGTACGTGCGCCGCACGCAGTTCGTTGCAGACGTACAGGCTTGCACGTACTAAACTAAAATACTCGAATACAACCATGCATAGCGTACACACATCAAGTTGTAAAGTAACCGACATAGTTGCACGTATAGTGAATAGAAGGAGTCGTAATTGTGCTTACCGTAGCAGATGTACCTCCGAAAGCTTTTCTGTCAGTGTGAGGAACTAAGTCAAGAGTTCTCTAGCATTATCAAATTTACAACTCGCCTTGCTTTCTCGTTGGTGTACCAGAGTGCGGATCGCCTTAATCTGCTCACACTGTGCTCTCCGGCTTTCTCGTCATCTGCGCGTGTGCTTGTACGCAGGATACGTTTCAGACCCCAAATCTTCGTGGACGTGGAGAAAGTCAACACATCGGCCACCTTGTTAGGACAGGCAGTATCTTTGCCAGTAGGCCTTGCTCCTTCAGCGGCTCAGAAAATCATGAACCCGGAAGGGGAGATCGGCTCTGCAAAAGGCAAGGCCAACCATTCTGTCAGTTAGATTTCGCGAGTCATTGCATTCTCGTTGTAGATTTTCGTTTAGCTCTTTTCTGTTTTGGTTGTCATAGTGCAGTGATGCCAAGTAGACAAGCAGTCGGATGAATTGTGAATATTCTTTGCTCAATTCTTGCTGTAGATGTTTACGGAAATTCAGACACATGAATTCTTTTAACCAATTATTATTTAAAATTAGCTAGAAGTTCAAGATATCAATATTATTATTCTACAGTTTAATATAATCGTATTGTAGTGGGGCATACGCACCAACGCGTATGCACCTTCGGAAGACAACGAAAAGCCCGTGCTCTGATTGCGCGAGAACCTGTGCCGCCTTTGCCAGACTTGCTGTTCGCCCATTTTCCGTCGCGACCTCATTGCGGCTCCTCTGTTCTAATAAACATCATCGCATTTGGTGGAGGTGCTGAGATCCCTAAGCAGACCTGGAGCTCCGCTCTCGCAAGTTGGCCGAAAGACTACCGTACAACATGACTGACGCAGTCGCCAACCAGCCCATCCCAGCACAGCCAGCACCATCGGCTGCCCCGTCGACCTGCCCCGGTGCTACCCGTCAGCGGGACCCACCAATCTTCAGCGGCAGTGGTGAGCAAGACGTCGAAGACTGGCTCTCCTTGTACGAACGCGTGAGTGCCAGCAACGAATGGGACAACGACTCTAAGCTTGCCTATGTCATCTTTTACTTGGCTGACGTCGCCAAGCTATGGTTCACCAACCGCGAAACCGCCATCGCCAGCTGGTCCACCTTCAAGACCCTCGTGACCGAAGCGTTCGGCCGACCAGAGGTCCGCAAGCTCCGCGCGGACCAGCGTCTGCGCCACCGAGCCCAGCAACCTGGTGAGACCTTTACTAGCTATATTGAGGATGTGCTCGACCTCTGCAGGCGTGTTAACTCATCCATGCCTGAAGAAGAGAAAATTCGACATATTCTCAAAGGCATCGAGGATGGCGCGTTCCAGATGTTGCTGGCGAAGAGCCCGACCACGGTGGCAGTCCTCGTAAGCCTGTGCCACAGCTTCGATGAATTGCGTCGTCAGCGTTCCATCGCCCGACAGAGTGTCCCATCACCAGATTCGATCTCGGCCGTCGCACTCGCCAATGGCAACGTTCACCAAGGAACTCTGTCGAACCAGATTAAAGACATCATCAGGGAGGAAGTCGCCCGACAGCTTTCCCTGCTGCCGCATAGTGACGCGCCCACGACAAGCCTCCCTTCGAATATGCAGCAGGCCATACGCACTGAAATTTGCAATGCACTCCCTACAGTTCCAACCTCTTACCCGTGCACTTCGGTGCCATCTGATCTCTCAACTGCTGGCTACGCACCAACTGCGCCGCCTTCACCTCTCAGCTACGCAGCTGTGGTCGCGCGGCCCCCACCGCATCCAGTCGCCTTATCGGCTCCACCGCCTCCGGCCTCGCCTCCAGTCTATAGGCCCCCACCTCGCTTTTTCCGTCCATCTAATTAGTGGCGCACCCGAGACAATCGTTCCATCTGCTTCGCGTGTGGCATCGCTGGCCACATTGCACGCTTCTGCCGCCGCCGTCCCACGCCTGCGCACGCATACTTCGGAGCTCCTACCTATGCACCGCAGCAGACCACCACGTCTGCATATGAACAGAGGCACTGCGACTCGGATCGCCACCCATCGACTGCTCGTTTCCCATCACCTCGTCGCCGATCGCCATCGCCTATGCGTCGTCGACCACCTCTTGAGGAGGGAAACTAATCAGTGCAGTTCAGGAGGCAAGAACTGCAACTTGTGCGCAATTCCCAAGGCCTCCATTTTCGCCGGAAAATGTTGTTGATGTCGATGTTGAGGGAGTCGCCACATTAGCGTTAATTGATACCGGGGCCGCCGTTTCTGTGATGAACGCAAACTTTTGTAGGAAACCGAAGAAAGTGACCACATCTCTCAGTGGCTTGGTGCTGTCCACGGCTAGCGCGCAACGCATTCATCCCTCGGCTGTGTGTACGGCGCGCGTCGTCATTCGAGACGTTTTGTACGTCGTACAGTTTTTTGTTCTACCATCTTGCTCTCATGACCTTATCCTGGGTTGGGATTTCTTATCACGTCATGAAGCTATCATCGATTGTTCCCGTGCCGAAGTGTCCCTTGTGCCAACATGTGAATTTCCACCACCCGACCGCTCTCCTCTGCTCTGCAAAGTCATCGCTGATGACGACATCACCTTGCCTCCTGAAGCTTCGGTCCCTATTAGCCTTTCATGTCTGGCGCAACCTGACGGCGCGGTGGTGTTTACGCCATCTCCGGTTTTTACTGAACTCAAGGGCATCGTTCTCCCATTTGCTGTTCTTACAATTGCGTCTGGTTTAACCGTAATGCTGGTCACCAACCACTGCAACTACCCCATTGGCTTACTTCGTGGTGAAACGTTAGGATATGTGCAACCTGTCGACCATATCGATGATATTCTTCCCGACGAAACGCCATGTCACATTGCTGCAATCACTCATGCGTCTGAGCCATCAAGTTCGTCAGCCTTCGACAATGCTATTGACGCAGACCTTTTCCTCTCGCATCGCCGCCAACTTGTTGCTCTCCTTAACAAGTTTCGTTCTTTTTTCGACTTTCAAGAACCTGCTTTGGGCCGCACCACCACTATCGCTCATACTATTGACACCGGCTCACATTCGCCTCTGCGACAGCGTCCTTACCGCGTTTCCGCCGAAGAGCGCCGCGTCATTACGGAGCAAGTAGATGACATGCTTAAACGTGGAGTCATACAGCCTTCTCAAAGCGCTTGGTCATCACCTGTGGTTCTGGTCAAGAAAAAAGATGGCACCGTACGATTTTGCGTGGACTATCGCCGCTTAAACAATATTACGAAAAAAGATGTCTACCCGCTACCACGAATAGACGATGTAGAGTTGGGCGAGTTTGTTTCAGGACATTCTTGAAAACCTTCCGGCATGCTCACAATAGGCGAAAAAACGAAAGACGAGAAGACAAACGGGCGAGCCGAAATGTTTTCAAGAATATAATGTATGATTTTTTTCACCCCCGAATGTAAACGTAGAACGAAGTATGCTAGATAATAAGGGTTGCAGCGCGAGCACGAATGTGCTAGAAGAAACAGACGAAAGTCGAGGTACGGAAGGCAAAGAGGACAAACAGCGCTCGTGTTGTCCTCTTTGCCTTCCGTACCTCGACTTTCGTCTGTTTCTTCTTGCTCATTCGTGCTCGCGCTGCAACCCTTATTATCATGAATTCAAACCAACTAGCCCAAATCGCCATTCTTGTTCTATGCTAGATACTAGGCCGACAGAGCACTCCAAAAACTATTAGTATTTAATAACATTGACAGCAGTTTACCAACTTTCACTGCCCGTGTAGCAGTAAGAGCTAGTAACAGCTATGTTAGCAGCCTTGCTTTACTACCGAAAGGGAAGTGACAATACCAAGACACTACCAAGGTACACATTACTAGTACCATAATAGTGGTTGCCACATTATGGCATTGCGTCATTATTAGGACAGCCATCATCTTAGTATTCTCTGCGAACAACGCAGGGCAAAAGGTGAAACGAAAATAAATAAAATTGTCCTCTTTCCATTTCTCTTCCCCACTCGCCCGATATGCACATGACTCTTCAGTACTGTAACAGATTAGTAAAAGTAGAAACATAGAATGTCTTACTGCAGGTATTTTAACAACGTTTGCCTGATCCACTTGGGGCTTAACATTCACCTGCTACTCGAGCCGAGATCGCTCGATTCAGTTGCTTGAACTAATAATAGAGATTAAGGCAGTCGGTCATGCCTGGGGGCGTCATGCGCAAAGTACTGAGAAATTGTTATTGTTCTTTGAATCATGCCAACCGAAGCTTGTGAAGAGAGCCATTACTTCTACGTGCCCTCTGAAGTTCTGAACACTCAAGCACTCCAGGCAGATGGCTAACCAGCGAAGCTGAAAAGTGCGCGGCCACAGGCAGTTGCAGATGTCACAGCCGAAACCGAAGTGCCGCTCGAGAATCTTAAGCCGAAAGCGGACGTTGGCCCGCCATTGTGGGCCACATCGACGCTGCTCCGCTCACAGCGCCGCTTCCCGGCTCATCATTGTCGATTACGTATGGCTTCCAATGTTGCTGGATCGTCGGTGCGCTGTTGCTGTTTTCGCTTTGCCAGCCAAGCCTGTTTTTGTGCCTGGGTATCTGCACTGGCCCGGCGAACATGAATTCTGTCACGGATCGCTGTCATGCTGTTCTTGAAATGTGTGCTATTGCGGCATTCGTACGCACCGTGCCCTCCTTATGTGAAAGTTGTAAGTATAAACTGCTGTGCCTGGGCTCGGCGGCAGAGCTGCAAAGGGATGAATGACGTCACTGATGGCTCTGCTAATAGCGTGCGCACTTCAATGTAACGTATAGAAGGACGAAACTGATGGCGCAGTCAATTAAAACCGTTATCGACGCTTGTGTCAATATGTTTTCGCTGAGTGGTGTATTGACTGGAACTTGAAGTGATTCATTGAACTTGTTTTCTTATTTTTTCCTCAAGTGCAAGATTTTCACGCAACCTCGATGAGGTGGTTGGAGGCCTCGAATTCCTCGAAGGACGCACAAAAAGCACTCGCTCGTAGGGCAGGGCATATGGGCTGCTTTATGTCGTAATGACGCCCAGTAACAATGCCTGCATGACGCAGGGAACATGAATTCACGTTAAAAGACGAGGTATTTAAACATTGACAGAAAGGAAGATGTCAACACGACACTTCTCTCTTTGTTTTTATTTGTGCCTTTGTGTCTATGATTGTACTCCGTGCCACCTCTTAAATTGAATAGCTGTCACCTAGCTCAGCTATGCATTGTTCTAAACATGCGTTACTAAGCGAACCAAGCAGTGCCTGGAGAAGATTTCCCCACAAAACATTTGTGGAAAATTGAATTATCATTTTTCCCACAGAATGTCCTGACTTTCTCATTATCAGCTATTAGGGCAATGAATAGGCGAGAGTAGCCAAAGACTACGAAATTGTACTAGTAGTGGGAGACCAGTTACCCTCACTAGTTATAATGTGTGAAGAAAAGCCTACACCTTCAAACACTTGGCCAGCGGCAGTCTGTATTAGCAATCCTTTAGTTACCTTTAGTCAGCATGAGTCAACATGATACCTAGCAGGGCTTTAAATTATCCGACATTGAGCCCTAATTTCTGGCGCTTATCAGCGCAGCACGTATGTAAATAAGGTAGCTAAATTTGGTGAGAAATTCGCAACACAACCAAGGAATCTTTTTCGAATTCTGTAAAAAGTTCGCGGATGACATTATATATATTAACCATTCAAGCGGATGAGCGCTAGCTGGCTTTCCGATTCCGAAAGACAGTGTCAGTGTTGTGACTTTCTCAAGCGTTATCTCTCAGTATTCTCTTTTGACAATCACTTCACTGACTTCTCACAGAAACCAGACAAATCACACTGCCATGGAAAATGGAAAAGGTGCAATGTTTAAAGGTCCACTTTCTTAAAATCGATGCAGCGGCTCAGGACGCCGGCGTGGTGATGATCTTGAGCAGTTTGAGCACGTTGTCGCTCGAAGCTGTCAAGAGTGCGGCACCCGGCTGTCTTCTCTGGCAGCAGACGTACATCTTCCGTGACCGATCCATTACCCAGTCCCTAATCGAGAGGGCTGCTGCCAATGGGTTCTCGGCCATTGTGGTCACCGCGGACTCTCCCGTTCCTGGAGACTCTGTACTACGCCACTCGCATCTAGCCGTCTTGCCACGTGGTTTCAGGTACCTTTAAATTTTGGAGTCCTCAGTTTTGAATTAATTGGAATATCCTTGGTTAGGGTAATCACAATTGGGCTATACTATCCTGACTGCGCTGTGTTATGCTAAAAGTACATCTTGGATGCTGTTACAGAAGAAAATCGAATAGCGGTTGATGTTGCATTTAAGGTAATGAGCTAAGGATGCAACTTTTCGTTTTTATTAGAAAGGAGCTTTCCTACAAGCATGAATTTTGTATGCTTAGAGTGAAAAGCGACCAATTTTTATGGTAGCTGTTTTCCTGTCACCGAAACCTTACCGGTCAGAATGCTCAATTGCGGAATGCTAACGACGGAATGTACGGAAAGACTTTCCGTGACAATTTTTTTTCTGCCGCGCAAAATGTTAGGGAATGTAGACGAAGTGAATGATGAGCGGGAAAAGCCGTGGGATTCCGGTGTTACCGTAAATAACCAGTGACATTGACCACTCTATGTAAATGAGTGCCAAGCGGTGTACAGCTATATAAAAGTTTATTGATCGTAAGAGGTAAGTTGTGCTGAGATGTGAATTTACTTTGGCCTTCATTATTACTGCTTTGTGTTAATGGATCTAGCCAGAAATTGGCAATGACAAAGTCTTGGCACTTTCCTCTGGTGACGGTTGGCTGTTTACAGTAATACAAAATTCATCGCGAAGCATATCGAGGCGTCATGTAGTGCACATGCGAGTCATTGTGCGTGGTCATCATCATATTCATTGTTATCAGTGTCATTGCTATTGTCATAGCGTATACTGCGCACCTGACCCGTGCTGTGCCGCAGCGGCACAAATAGAATACGTAGTCAGGAACGCGCTTGTTCATCATTGTCATGAGCATCATCGTCAAGATATATAATAGGTACCTTGCATGTGATGTACCGTGATGGCAGAAAGACAATGTGTGGTCTGGATTGCGCGTGTTCTTGATCGCGATAAGCCTAATTGTTATCGCCAACAGCAGCTACGACGCACACCAACGTCGAACAATGGACAAGACCCGACCTTAAGGAGCTTGGCCTATAAAAAATTTGTACACGCAGAGCATGCGGCAGACAGGGGTAGGTGAGCCCGATTGCGATTATACGCCGGCAAAGAAACGAGGTCATATCTAGAAAAAAAGAACTTTGTGTGTATTGGGCCAGTGCGGCTGCAGTTCGTGTTCATCAATGAACGGTAGTTTTCACGTTGCTACCACTCTGTTCTCTATTTTATAGGTTCCTAACCCGTAAGTTATTGTCCCCAAACGTTACGACAGGCAGTAATCACGAACGCTTACCGCGATACTGACTTTACGAGAATAATGAGCATGGGGTGGAGCAAACACGACCAACAGTTTTAAATCATCACTAGTAGTTTAGCACTCTATTTCAAGGGCAAAGTTTATAAAGCTGCGTCCTACTGGTACTTGCCTACGAAGCAGAAAGTTGGCTACTTTTAAAGGCAGTGGAATTTAAATAAAGACGACGCACGAGCCAAGGAAATGAAAATGATAGGTGTAACCTAAGAGACGGGAGGAGAACACAGTTGGCCAGGGAAGAAACAGGTGTTAAAGGCATGATAGTTTAAATCAAGAGGAGGTAATGAGCCTGGGCAGAGCGCTGCTAGTCTTTAAGGGAGCAGACGGGACTTCTAAGGTAACTGACCGGGTTCCAAGAGAAGGGAAACGCGTGATGGAGAGGCGAATCTAAATGGGTCGATGAGATCAAGCGTGAATAGTTCCGCTGATGATAAAGTTATTGATGACAATATGCGATAGCTGTACACTTTCTTCTTCTGTGTGGCGGTAAGTTGCTCTTTGGGTAAGTGATAAATATAATGCAGACCATTTGCATGCTATATCATTTTTATTCTTCGGCGAACTTCTTTTATATGGTGAAGCCGGTTCTCCTGTTAGCAATATGACTACGTTTACAGACTCTCTTACAAGCCGTAGTGTCTCATTACAAACAGGAAGTTCTTGCTTTTCCGCCCGGCCATCTCACAGCGCATTTACTACATTGTTAACATGTAAAACTTAAATGCAAGCAATAATGCTCAGAGACGCAACTTTCATTTCAGACCACTACATAAATAGAAATATTAGTAAAGTAGGCTAGTGTAAACAAGGAAAGTGCACCCGACGCCTATATTGTGCTTATGGTGCACAAAGGCATTTTTGCGTACTGAAAAGACGTTTGTCGTATCTATCTATCTATCTATCTATCTATCTATCTATCTATCTATCTATCTATCTATCTATCTATCTATCTATCTATCTATCTATCTATCTATCTATCTATCTATCTATCTATCTATCTATCTATCTATCTATCTATCTATCTATCTATCTATCTATCTATCTATCTATCTATCTATCTATCTATCTATCTATCTATCTATCTATCTATCTATCTATCTATCTATCTATCTATCTATCTATCTATCTATCTATCTATCTATCTATCTATCTATCTATCCACTTACGTCTGCATGCTCTCGTGATCATCCCCTTAACTTGGGGTGAACAAAAGTTAGTATGGGAGGGTAGGATGGTGTGACGAATATGACGTGCGTGTCAAAACTTCAATGAAGCCACAACCCCATCACTTACGTCGCCGAACATTTCCCGCCAAGGAGGAAGGAGGAGGAAGGGAAGATATGAAAGGCAGTGAGGTCAACCAGACGCATGTCCGGTTTGCTACCCTGCACTGGGGGAAGGGGTGAGGGGATTAAAGGAGAGGAGAGAGAGAAGTGAAGGGCAACGTGTGTGTGGATGTGACCTTGTTCATTGCACGCTTATAAGCGGTCGCGTAGTGCGGTTTTCTTTAGAAAACTTAGCAATGCCCGCGTCGCTTTGCTGGCCTGCGACGCGTAGAGCCATGAACCAAGGATCTTCTCTTCGGAAAAAGGTCTACTGTTTAGTGTCTGTAACGTTTCGCGTAGCAAGTTGCGTTAACTCGCAAAACGTTCACAAGAACAGAGTAGATGTTCTATTGTCTCGTCCGTGTCGCACGATTCACATCGGGAGCTATCCGCCATTCCTACGCGAAAGGAGTTTGCTTTCGTAAAAGCTACTCCTAACAACAGGTGGCACAATAAAGTGGCATCCTGGCGGGAGAGGTCCGATAGAACTTGAAGCTTTCTCGATGGGTCCAATTTGTGTAGGCGGTGGTTCCCGACACTGGGGTCACTCAGCCTAGTTTCCGACATTGTTTTAAGCGAACGTGTGAAGGCACCTTGCAGCGTCGGTTCTCGACAATGGAATTGGGGTTGTCTGGGCGTCCGCGTGGGCGGATCGGGCAGCATTATCAGCAAGATTGTTACCGACAATACCACTATGTCCCGGTAACCACTGGAACACCACGTCCTGTCCTTTCGATAAAACTTTGTGAAGCACTTCTCTTATTTCATTCACTAGTTGTTGATGCACCCTTTGTTGTAAAACTGATTGCAAGATCTGAAGGGATGCCTTGGAGTCGCAGAACACAGCCCATTTTTGAGGTCGGGCTTCCGCGATATAAAGTATAGCAGCACGTAAGGTGGCAAGCTCCACTGTTGTGGATGTTGCCCTATGCGACAGTTTGAACTTTATAGTGACCTGGTACGTCGGAATGACAACAGCACCTGTGGAGCTGTCAGCCGAGACCGATCCATCGGTGTAAATGTGGGTCCTCTGGCCGTATTTTCTGTTGAGTAGCGAGAATGTCACCTGTCGTAGGACCACTGTCGAATGACTGCTCTTGTTCGTTATTCCCGGAATAGTGAGGCACACCTGTGGTTGTTGTAGGCACCACGGAGGTGACGCTGGTCTTGTTGCTGGAGTGAAGCCAAAAGGAAGGCATTCTCTATGAGCAGAAATAATCTTTGAAAACATCGCTTGTGGTCTTTGAAGTGGCAACACTGTAACATGGTGACCAGGAACTCGGCAGATGTGTCTTACGTGGGCTCTCAAATCGTCAGTAGTGATGTATGTTTGAATTGGATGCTTTCTTGCGATCATAATTGCCCCGTAGGTTGAGGAGCATCGCGGCAATCCTAAGCACACGCGTAGTGCTTGTTCTTGCAGACGTTCGAGGTTGCGGATGTTCGTATTGCACGTACTTGCCAGTAACGGCATGCTGTAGCGCAAAAATTCCAGAAACAGTGCCCTGTATAGCTGCATCATTGACCTTATCGGTGTGCCCCAATATTTTCCGCAGAGGAACCACAATATATGGACGAGGTAAGCTAGCCTTCTCTTCAGGTAATTGCAGGGGGAACTCCACGAAAGGCCCTTGTCAATAATCGCACCCAGAAAGCGATGGTTCTTCTGGTATGGAATACTTTGTCCATTGATGGTAACGGGGTATCGTGTCATGGCTCTGCTGAGACGGAAAGACCTTGCTTGCGGAGATATGAGCATGTCAGGGTGGCAGCCTGCTGGACTCTTGCACGTTCTTGTAGACGAGTTACAGCCGAAGTCCATAGACAAATATCGTCAGCATATATGGATATGAGGACAAAATTTCATGAAGGCCAACCATCACGAGGTTAAATAAAGTGGGACTTAATACGGCGCCCTGAGGGACGCCCCGGGAGCTATAGTAATTGGTGGTAGGTCCATCTGCAGTTTGTAGAAAAAAGCACCTTCTCATCAAATAATCGTGGATCCGTTGGAACATCCGATAACCGATTCCGACAGCTTTCAACGAGTCTAGAATGGCTTTATGTGTAACGTTATCATAAGCCCCTTTGACGTCGAGTAAGAGTGCCAGTGGTATACGCTTGAGGCTGTTCTGTTGCTGGATAAATGTTGTGAGATCAATCACGTTGTCAAGAGATGACCTACCTCGCCGAAAACCCGTCATGCAGTTTGGGTATACGTTGTAGAGCTCGAGGTACCATTCTAAGCATTATCCTTTCCATGACTTTTCCTACGCAACTTGCAAGGGCAACAGGGCGAAATGATATTAAATCAAATGGTGACTTTCCTGGTTTGAGTAGTGGCACAAGTTGACTTATCTTCCAATCCTGGGGAACAATGCCCGCCTGCCCTGAGTGGTTGTAATAGCATAACAACTGTCCCCTGGCCTACTGTCGAAGGTTGGCTAGAGCGGCGTAGGTGATGCCATCGGGTCCTGGTGAAGATGATCGTCGGGAAGCCGCCAAAGATGCGTCAAGTTCTTCTATAGTGAAAAGATTGTCCATTTCAGAGATTCGGGGTTCAGGGATAACACTCTTAACGGTGCCAGCGGACAAGGCGGACACACCAGCGATTCGCGTACAAAGCTCATTTGTCACTTGAAGTTGGGTGCGGCCTAAATGTAGGGCTAAAGCCATGAAAGGATGTCTGTGTTGGGGAGTCGAGCGCAGGCCTCGAATAGTGCTCCAGATGCGTGACAACGGCTTTCGGGGATCAAATGATTCGCAGAATGATTTCTAGCGTTCCTGTTTAAGTTTGTCTAAACGTCGTTGGAGCTTTTTCTGTATGCGTCATGCCAGCCTCAAGTCGCATATTGCTCTCGTCCGTCTGTATCTCCTTTCCGCCCTTCGGCGAAGCGCACACAGTTTTTCCAGTTCAACGTCAAAATGTGAACGCTTGCCGGTGAACGGGAGGAGACAGGAAGCTTCCCTCATTGCCTCTTATATGACATCCTCCTAGTTCTGGTCAGGGTCTTCACGGCATGTATTTTCAATGAGTCGCAGAAATTTGGACCTATCAATTCTTCGTATTGTGGTCCTAGGAGAGGAGTTAGTAAGACCCCTTATTCGCATATAAGTTGGAATGTCGTCACTCTCATGCGTTTCGATGTCTGAAAACCAATGCACTTGCGACCAGAAGTTTCTGGATACTAGAGTCAAATCGAGGCAACTGTTGTACGTAAGGCCCCGCAGGTATGTACGACTGCCATCATTGAAGAAACATAGGTCGTGCTTGGAGGCGAATGACATGAGGTTTCTTCCTTTAGCCTTGATCGTCGAACTACCCCAGATTAAGTGATGTGCGTTGAAGTCTCCAGTTATAACCCACGGGCCCATAGTTGTTGTCAGTATGTCTCGTAGTCGGTCTTGTTCAAACCGCCTGGATGGTGATATGTAGACACCAATGAGTGTGAATGACACTTTTTCTTCTTTAACACGTAAGCAGACATATTGACTGTCATCCTGTGATTGAACTGCGTGATGCACATATGTGAAATCTGTGCGAATGTAAACAGCCACCTTGCTGCGTTCCTCTCACGTTGAAGAAACGAAAGATTCATACCCTGATAGTTTAGGAGGTTGTTGCACGTTTGGTTTACATATAACTATTATAGAAATGCGATTCATGAATATATACTGACGGAATAAAGAGATGCGGGATCTCAGACCTCTCGCGTTCCACTGCATTATCGACGCTTGGTGGATCTCGTTGCGGAAGGAGAAAATTGGTCGAGCCATGGTTGCTACTGGAGACTTGCAAATACTGGACTTAAAGCATCCAGTACTTGTAGTCCACTCTGACCGAGTGGGGACTTCAGACTGCTGCACAGCTTTCGCATGGCATCCAGCAGTGTTCGGAACATTCTGATGACATCTGTGTCCTCTTCAGGCAGCTTGTCAGCGGCTGGCTGGAGGAATGTAATTATGGATGTGCGCTTGGAGTTCGCAGGTGGCTGTGATTTCGACAATGAAGGCCAAACTGATTCATCTGCTACATTGCTGTTCGTTGGTTTGTGTACAGCGCTGGCCGCCTTCAGTCTGGGAGGTAAGGGCAGTGGAAGAGAAGGGTGGTGGAGTGGCGCTGTCGATGCAGCGTCGGCGGCATTCTTTGATGAATTGCGGCGACGATGACGCCTCTTTCGGACGGTCCTGGCAGCCCCTCGATGCGTCAAATTGTCTCTGACCATTTGTTTCAATACCGCTATTTCTCTTTCGATTTTGGGGCATTCTTTTGATGAAGCTGCATGTGACCCATGACGATTCCAGCAATTGAGGGTAGTTGCTTCGCAGTCATCCGCAGAATGGGCTTCCGCGCATCGAGGACACACCGTCTTATTTTCGCATACGCTTTTCACGTGGCCCAGCTTCATGCACTTTTGACCCTGTAAGGGCTTCGGTACGAAAGGTCGCACAGAATGCCGAAAGTGGCCCACCTTTACGTGTGAAGGAAGAGAGTCGCCCTTGAACATAAACTTCAAGCAGCGTGAGTTTCCCAAATGGACAACTTTTGCAATGAAGCCTGCTTAATTTGCTGGTTTGACCAGAACACCGAAATCCGAGCTGAGAATGGCAGTATCCACATCCTAGATGACTCCAGTGACGACGTTAGAGCTCTCAGGAATGTAGGAGCGAACTTTCATTCCTCCCAGCTCGTAGACGTTGCGTAATAGATTAAGTGCCGCAGCATTAAAACGTCGATGGCCAATACGTTCTTATGCGTGTTCACTCTGATGTCTGTGATCTAGTTTGGCATGAGTTCTTCCAGCATCACCGAGACCGATTGCCTGTTGATTTGATTGATATATGGGGTTTAACGTCCCAAAACCACTATATGATTATGAGAGACGCCGTAGTGGAGAGCTCCGGAAATTTAGACCGATTGCCTGTTGAGGAGCTTCAAGTTACCATCAGGTACCTCAGGGACAAAAAGAATAGCGTTTGTCACGGGTCTCTTGGCACTCTGTCGTTCAACGTACTCGATGACGAAGATGTTTTGACGTTCCGCCTCTTCGCTTTACGGCTCAGCACTAGCTTCAAGTCGTCGACATCGGAAGGCTTTTTTCTGCTCATTGAGTAAACAAGAGCGCCCTCGCTGTCGTAGTCGCTGTAGAGTCCCGTACGCTTCCTGGATGCGGCCAGCGCTGACGCTGCCGTATCTGGTGGATGTCTGTGGAGGTCTACGTCCATCACCGACGGACATGGATGTGATATTTGCGAAGTTCTTTTGTAATTAGGTGAAAAAAGAGAACACATACTGAAACAGCGATCTGCTAAGCAATCATTTCGTCGTCGTCGTCCCACTTCCCGCCAAACATCGGCACATACCCGGGGTGACTATGTGCAACTGGCATGCGGCTATGTACCACAGGTGATTGACACTTAGTATCTAACCAGAGACGACCAGAACACACATGGGTAACATTAACTCGTGAGCGTTAACAAAAACCTGCTATTAGCAGCGTTGACCAGACGAATGCAAACAATAATGTCAAGGTCCCCGAAGGAATTCAATCTTAGAATCTGCATTGCAGTCAAGGATTCCATCGCGCAGGCACGCCAGGTCTCAGAACTACTTTTAAAACAGATCTTAATGCTGCTGAAACATCGATTGTCGTCGCAGTGCTTGGCATTCAATTTTATAAACATACCTATGTACTTCTACGATAAAGCCGTCACGTCGGGTTAACGTCCCTCAAGTTTGGTGCCATGCGTTGAAGTTGAATTTTTTCACCACTGATCTCAGGCAACTATCCTCGAAAGCCCCAGCGTTTCCTATCAGCTTATTGTTTCTGCTGTTGCTAATACTTGTGTTCTTGTTGGAATCGTTGCACAGGAGCAATCAACTAGTTATATAAAACATCTGCAACTGTTCAACATATTTTGGCACGTACAACACTAGTACGTACATATATTTGGCGTCATTTCATAACGTGTCGCTCAATAAAAGCTATTCAACACAGTCGCATTCTCTCCGCATGCTTCGCGTTATATTGCATCCCGAGGTACGTGGACCTGCCGAATTTTATCTGTTAAATGTGCAATGCCAGTGCACGTTCAAAAACGCTACATAGTCTGAAATTCTGAAGTCATCCGCTACGGCGTGCCGCATAATCATATTGTGGTTTCGGCACGTGAAACCCGGCTCACTATTTACATTAAAATTCACAATAAACTATTTATGAATGGATTTCACCAACCCACTTTTTTGTTTTGTCTTACAACCGCCATCGTCCAGGATACAAGGGGTTGCATGCTGAACCAGAGAAAGCACTGTGTGTCACCCAGTCTACTTAATTCTCTACAGACTGGTATAGTAGCAATTGTGACGTTAAACATGCTTTTGTCATCGCAGTTTCGCCAATATTGAGCGTGCATTTTCGAAAGAACCGAATGAATGCGAGCCACGAGACAAATACTCGAGTGACATGGATGTTCTACCATCGGCTACTTGGGACGACATCGAATGGCTACGCCGTCACTCGAGGCTGCCAGTAGTCATAAAGGGAGTTCTTACGGGTAAGCTGCATCATGTATTTCCAGCACACCCAGCCCTATTTCCACTGGATTCCCCATCTTTTCCAGTATCCACACAGCTAGTTTTTCCCATAGAGGTGAGGACATAACTACACTCCATCAGCTGCAGGCCAATACATTCGTTAACATTCTTAATTTTGTAAATCCAACTTCCTGTACTGAAAAGAACTGCCACGCTCTGCGACATTTATTGCAAGGTGCTAAAATTTAACCTTACCATGTCACGCAGAAGGCACTGACTAAGAGCCTATAACTGTAGAATGTCTTGCGAAGTCTGCATAGCGGGCATGTGAAAGAGATGTTCTGCGCAGTGACAATTAAATTTGTTGTTTTCATCACTATGTACCGCATGCCAAAATTCCTGATATAATTGCAAAAAAATGTGGAATAATGCAAACATAAAGTGACGCAAGGTAGATGTGGGAAAAACCGTCTCGCCTTGTTTTCACGTGTTTTCGTGTGTTGCCGTGAACAGAAAAACCGCGCACTGTGTTCTTTTACATATTTTTTGTTTTTGTTTTCTTTTTTTCGGGGGGGGGGGTATCACAGCCGAAGCAGCGCTCACAGCACATCGGCACGGTGCAGCAGCCGTGATCGTATCCAATCATGGTGGCCGTCAACTGGACGGAACTCCGGTGACGGTGAGTGAATGATACGTGGGCTAAGTAACTCGTTGCACCTAATAAAGTTCTACGGTGGCCGATGAAAACCAAGAAATCATCGTGTGCAAGACTTCCCGACTTCTTGAAACATAGCTTGCGTTGTACTCAGTAAACGCAGTTCACTTCGAAGAGGAGAAAGAAATACTTGGTAAGTGGTAGTAGTAATCAGTATGATCATTGTCACCATTGTTTTCATCGTCTTCGCAGTAGTAGTAGTAGTAGTAGTAGTAGGAGGAGGAGGAGGAGGAGGAGAAGTAGTAGTTGTAGTAGTAGTAGTAGTAGTAGGAATAGAAGTAGTAATATAAGTAGTAGGAGTAGTAATAATGGTAGTAGTAGTAGAAGGAGGAAGAGCCTGCCGGCGCTGATGTGATCAACCACGCACCGAGGCAAGACGCCCCTCCTGTTTTTATAAGAGGTCATTAGCGTGAATCCCTGCTCTTCACTGGTCTTCGTGGAGCATGACGTAGAAGACTGGGTTGATGAGCGACCGAGTCGCCTATCGGTGGAAGAGGCAGCCAAACTGCGTTGCGCTCCTTTCTGTCTAACTGGACTCGCCAAGACATGGTATTTCAACTACGTCATTGACTTACCCGACTGGGCGACATTCCAGCCCCAGCTCCAACACGTTTTTGGGACACCGGCCATTCGTTCCGCCGTCGCGAAGAGGACCCTCTACACTCGCCTACAACATACCGGTAAATCGTACACTTCCTACATGAAAGGAATAGGACCTGTTGCCTTTAATGCCTTCGCTTCACAAAACCCAGCTACTATCGCTGACGTCGTCGCGAAATGTCAGCGCCTTGATGCCATCATCAAGGCATGATAAACCAGCGACCACCAATCCACGTCTCATGGCCATCTGCGTGACCTTATACGGGACGTTATATGCGAAGAATTGCGGTCTATGGACTTCACACCTCTTTCACCACGTTCAACACAGTCTTCGGGAGTTCCCTTGCGTGGCCTCATCAGGGAGAAACTTACATCTCTGACCAGCCCTGCTCTCGTACGGCCACCTGTTTCTCGACCCATATCAACCTACGCTCAAGTTGCTGCCGCGCCTCCGAGCGACGTACACGTGACATTTCCGCAAACATCGTACATGTCGGTTGCTGTCGCTTCAACGGGCAACTACCATTCGATGCCACCTGACGCTTCTTCGGCCCATCTGACCACGCTATCTCCAGGTGCTCCTAACACCTTCTACTCATCCCGCCCTGTCATCTATTACTGCGACTATCGCGGCCACAGATCTCGTTTCTGCCGAAAGCGCCAGCAAGATGAGCGTCCGGATTACGACGTGCGTGAACGGGATTGGTCCACTGGGGCCTCATATCAAGGTCAGCGTTATTCGTCTCCTCCGCACCAGTCTCCATCTCCACCAGCATCGAATGCACCACGGAACAGCCGGAACACGAGATGCCGCTCGCCTTCGGCATTCCACCATTCCTCTTCGCCACTTTGGCCTACCTCATTCTCTTCGGATAGTCATTCGGATAACTAAATGGTGCAGTTTGTGGAGAAAAAACTGCATTCGAATTTAGAACTTAAGTTCCTACATCAGGCCCGTGTAACATGGTTTCTGTGGAAGGAGTGCGTATCGATGCTTTGTTGGACACGTGAGCGATGTTTTCTGTTATACGTGCTAATTTGTGTGAGCATCTAAAAAAAGTAATGATGCCTTACAATGGTGGCATGTTAGTTTCTGCCCAGGGCAACATCATTCGCCCTTCCGCGTTTTGTGCTGTACGTGTTTTCATTGGCGGCATCTGCCATCATGCCAATTCGCTGTCCTATTTCGCTTCTCTAACCAAGTGATTTTGGGGTGGGATTTCCTGTCGCCTGCTTCCGCGGCAATTTGTTGCGGACAACGCATCGTTCACCTTACTGACACCGACTACATGCTTGACGATGACACTCAGAAGTCACTTCGTCTGGTCGCTGTGAAAGGCATTGAACTACCATCACTACAAGAGCAAATTGTCACCATTTCGTCCAACAACATCTACCTCGGCGATATATGTGTCTCCCCGTCACTACTTTGCGTTAAGGCATAGTCCTTGCGTCCAGTGTCCTCCGTTTTCACTATGAATGTGCACTCGTCACCGCCGTAAACTCTACACCGGCGATCCTACTGCCACAGGGCACTAATGTGGCCCGTGTTGCTGACTTCGAGCCTGTATTTTTCATGCCACTTCAGGCCATCGCATTCACAGACCCTTGCCTCGGTGAGTATGCTTCTTTCTCCGCCTTTATCACCGCAATCAGCAGCAACTTGACAACTTCACATACGCAGCAGCTGCTTGCACTGTTACAAAAAACACGCAAATTTTTTTCGATATTTGCTCGTTTACGCTGGGCCACACTACTACTACAACACATCGAATTCAAACAGCTGGGACATAAATCGCACACCACCGACCCTACCACGTGTCTCTAACTGAAAAAAAAATTATAAAAGAAAATGTTGCCGACATGCTTAAACGGGAAGTCATCCGTCCGTCATCTATAGCCCTTGGTCGTCTCCCATTGTTCTCGTTCGTAAAAATGATGCCTCTGTGCGTTTTTGCGTGGACTACCGGGCGCTATTTAAGATCACACGCAAGAACGTGTACCCCATGCCACTCATTGACGACCCCCTTGATTCCCTACAAGGCTCTGAATTCTTTTTTAGCCTCGACTTGCGTTCTTGGTACTGGCTGATTCCCATGCATTCGCAGCCCCTGATGGGCTATACGAATTCGACGTGATGCCATTCAGGCTCTGCAACGCGCCCGCGACTTTTGAGAGCACGATAGACTCTTTGCTGCGCGGCCTGAAATGTAAAACTTGTCTTTGCTACCTGGACAACGTTGTGATCATTTCGTCAACGTTTCCTGAGCCCCAAGAACAATTGGATCAAGTTTTGACGTCCCTTGCCAGCGCCGTTCTCCAAATAAACAATAAGAAATGCTCTTTCGCAAGCAAATATATGAACTCTGACAATATTCCTGTGATCCTTCACTTTCCGCGTCCCAAAATATTGATGGAGCTGCACAGTTTCCTTGACCTCGGCTCATATTTTTGCAGGTTTATCCACAACTTCGCCTCCATAGCTGCTACATTACACCAGCTACTTTCTTCCAACGTCCCCTTTCTGTGGTATCAAGAATGTCAAACGGCATTCAACCCTCGCGCCTGAACCAGTGCTCTGTCATTTTCACAAAGCCGCACCGATTATATACCGACACTTGCGGCCATCGTATAGGAGCTGTTCTTCTACAACGCGACAAGTCTTCCCCAGAAAAAGTTGTTGCATATGTCAGTCGCGTACTCACCACTGCCGAGAAGAACTACACGATAACCGAGCAAGAGTGTCTGGCTGTGGTTTGGTTGGTGCAGAAGTTTTGCCTCTATCTCCTAGGCCGTCACTTCACAATCATTACGACCACCACGCCTTATGCTGGCTTTCTACACTGAAGAAGCTGTCCAGACGCTTGGGTCGGTGAATGTTACGCTTGCAGAAGTATGGCTTTGACAAAATTTACAAGTCGATCTGGCAGAAAACATCAAAACGCCCACGCTTTTTCTTGTTGCCCGCTTCGTGCTCTCCATATCAGCGTTGGCGAGAGCTCGACCACCACATCTACCACAGTTCATACGCTCGCCTCGATAGGGCAACCTTTTTCGGATGACGAGCCAACATTTAGCTCCCGAGAGTGGTCGGATCCACACTACAGACGTATTAAGGACCACATTTCGGGAGCTTCTCATCCCCCTAACGCGCGACATCATCGCCAACTCCTGCACTTTAGGATGTACAATGGGGTTCTGTACCGCCATATTTACCGCCCTGATGGTCAGTGCTGCGTTTCTGTTCTGCCCCACCCTCTTCGACTTCACGAGCTTGAAGCCTTCCAGGATGACTTGACTGCTGGCCATGTCGGTATCACTGGCCTGGCCTTTCTTCGTAGCATGGTACGTCGGTTCTTGCTCCCCACCCCAGCGTCGTAAACTACTGACACCTGCACCTGTGGACCTCTACAGTCAATTCTGTGCCCTTCAATTCCATTCGAAGTTGTAGGTGTCGGCCTCTACCCGTCACATCTGCTGGCAAACGATGAATAGTGACCACCGTTGACCACCTGAAACGCTACGCCGAGACGCCCTCTGTCATTACAGGCTCAGCTGCGGAAGATGCTGGCTTTATTCTTCACGCAATAATGCTGCGCCATAGGGCTCCTCGTGTTCTGCTTAGTGACCGTGGCAAAGCGTTCCTGTCACAAATGGTAAAGAAGTACTGCGCGCTTCTGGAACTACTCACAAGATAGCTTCCAGCTACCACCCTCAGGCCAACGTTCTCACCGAAAGATTTCGTCGAACCCTTGATGACATGATAGCCGTTTACGTACAACCCAATCAAAAAAAACTAGTATACTTTTCTGCAATTTTTGACATTCGCCTACAGCAGCGCTGTTCAGCGCTGCTGTAGGCGAATTGGCTACTCACCGTTTCACCTCGTGTGTGCTCGTCCATCTTCTCGAGGTCTCCTTCTTTAACAGCCACGCTAATTCATGTCATTCTTCTAGCGAAGAATACAATTCCCGCCTGGCCCAGTCTCGCCATCAGGCTCGCATCAATACGGAAGCGAAACAGCATGAGCGGAGCATCATCTGTGACGCATCCAATCGCGTTCTTTCTGTCTTTCCGACCTGGTGACGAGGTGCTGATTTTGACGCCTATACGCACTCCTGGTCTCTGTGACAAATTCTAACCGCACTTCATCGGGCCATACATAGTTCTGTAACAAATTTCGCTGGTCAATTATCATGTGACACCACTTGTCACCACAATAGACCATCGTTACCGCAGCACCGAGATTGTCCACGTTTCTCGCACAAAACTTTCACGCGACGTTCCTCGTCATTTTGACTTACAGCGGCCAGGATGTCCGATTGCAAGGGGGAGGGGGATAAGTGTGGGTGTTTGTTATTCATATCGTCATCATTCCATCATCCCTGCTTGATCATAATCCCCATCATTCGCTTGTCTGTTTTTCCGCATCACCACTGTGGGTCATCATCATCGTCATCTTCTGTGTACAGTCACTGCCCGTTCACTTTGCGAAGTCTTCCCTCGAATAAATGCTGTTGCAACCAAGACGTCATAATATTACTAACTAAGAACACGTAATAGCCATAAAAGCCTGTCAAGACTCTTTATATACTAGCTCATTCAGTGAATCAATTAATCAATAAATCTATCAGTCAATCAACCAATCAATAGCAATATATACCAAAAGGCGAATCTGAGCTGTTTGTCTTATATACAGATTAAACGTGGACAATCAGTAAAGCATTATTAATTCACCTGCCTACTTTAATTATGAGCACGAAGTAAGTAGTAATATGTAGGCTTCCAGCTTTTGAGCTTGTGACATTTCACAGTGAAGTTGCTATTGTTCAGTAATTAGTCAGTTAAAAAGAAAAAGGATTGCGGCTTTTTGTTGTAGCGCTGTTCTGCCCCCTACCCATTCTACGCTGTATACTTCATGCAGAAGTAGTTCCAATATAAGGGCTGTTGCAAGTCTTATTTTTAATAAGTATAGTGTAGTGTCTCGTTCGTGAAATTGCGTTGACATTTTAAGCAAGCCAAGGAGTTTCTTACCGCCTTTTAAGGTCTGCCGTTTCATATAATGTAATATGTGTTTCAAGGAATAGAACTGTGCAAACTATCAAAAGACAAGTTCATCGCTAATTCTAGGGGTGAAATCTTGTAATTCGTAAACACTCGTCAATGGCTGAAGAAACTTCTTTGCCAGTGACCATCGCCACTAATTAAGTTTCCTTGTGAGAATCTAGAGTGTTTGGACAAGACACTCGCGTGGTGTACGAAAGCATAGCGAAACATTCAGAGAATCAGCTTTCCAGACTCTTGTATTCCTACACTAAACGGCTGTTCTTACGGACCATTTTACCACTGAAGAGCAACGTGAAGCATCGCATAAGTGTAATCTTTGCGCAACGACGCTCTTTTCGTTGATGTGATGAATGCGGGCATCTATTTTGTCCATGTTAGAGCCCGCACTGGTGAAGGTGTCATCGGGGAAACTCTACATTTCTGATAGCCACTTATTTAATTACTGCGATGCCGATAATATGATCCCCGTGGATTAGCTTTCATGTTTTTATGTGAAATGGAAACGCGGAAACTTTCGGATCGGAAATTTTTGTCAGTTGAACAACACGTAGTTCAGCGGTGGCGCAATACAATATGACAGCGAAGCATTACGTATAACGACTGCCAGACACTACTGCTTGCGAAAAGGGCGCTATGTCACTACGAAGTTGCCCACGAGAAGCAACGTTGGCTGAGGCCATTGTTATATAGAATAGGAACACGGTTGGCATACACTCCTGCATCGTAATTTCAATTCAGGGGTGCTCCCTCCCCACTCTTCACTGATTGCAATGAAGTTGTGGATATTCAGCACTATTTCTGGTTGTCGAAGCATTTTTGCTGTGAAGTAATAGTGATTAATGGACAGTATAAGGAAACGAGGGTTCCCCCATGTTATTTGTGAAGGTATTGCGTTTCCGCCAGCTGTGTGTTTGGTGCTAAAGCAACTGACCGACATATTGTTAATTTTCTCCGAGAGACGGGAGTAAGCGATGCCTGGTGAGCCGAACTACATGGAAGTGGTCTCTCATTACCAGTGATTGTCAGGCAGGTCTAGCAGGCTAACTCCGCCTGTGGCAACATCACCACTACCACCACCACCGCCTCCCACCACCACCACCACTATTTCCAATTCTGGCAAAGTTTTAACAAAATGTGTTTCTAGTCAGATAGTATTGAATTCAACTGTAAGCATGGACGTCGATGAAATACGAATGACTTGAAGCCACGTTCGGGTGATTGTTTGCGAGTGCCCTGACCATTCTTCAAAGTGGTGAATTCAACATCTTCAGAGCTCCACAACAAGAACAAGCACTTACGCAAGTGGTCCTGCTCCTTCGTAATAAAATATTGGCTGGCTTTTTTGAGTAGGATTGCTTAGTTGTTTCTTTGCATATAATCCTAAGAGCCTTCGGGGTGCTCTCAAATTAATACAATAATCTACCATTACATGCCTGGTGGATTTTCAACGTTCCGAAATCAATATACGATTATGGGGTAGGTACGCCGTAGCGGAGGGCTGCGAAAATTCATACCACCCGTGTCTTTTTTCCTGCAGCTGTATTCAAGTACAATGGCCCCGAGCAATTCACCTTCATTAAAACGGGGCTTTTGCGTCCATGATAAGTGGTCGAGCATAATAACAACTAGACCACCATGACAGGTGGCGGAAAGCTTTAACAATAGGCAAAATACAGATCATATTTTTGAGGAAAGAGCAAGAAAACCGCCCGCATCTTCTCACGGGGTGAACATCTTCTCACGGGGTGAACACGAGTAATGCGTCAAGAGTAGTGGGACTATCGCGTGAATGCTGCGTAATTGGATCCTGTTTGAGAGTGCTTAATTGTTATTTCGCTTTTATATACTCGTTTATTGAATAAATGGGAAGCGTTGCTTTCAACGAATGGCGTTTGGTTGTGCCCCACTACAGGAAGAAGGTATCTAGCGGCCGTGCTACTGTTGTTTCCATGGCATCTGCTCGAGTCAAGCAAAGCGTCAAATTAAGCGAAAGCCAAGTAAAGACGCCCTTGACCGAATTCCAAAAGCGCGATCATTGCCTACATATACGGGGTGGCCAGTGAACTGTTGTGCATCACGTGCAGTCAATCTTTGCTAGCAGATAATGTCTGCGTCGGCTTTGCAAGGCGAGAAAGGAGGGGAGTGGTAGTTATCACGAGACGCGAGAGTCGAGCATGCGCACTGGGGGTGTAGAGGACACCGCTGATTCTAGCTTTGCGTGTAGGTGCGACCACAGTCCCTTAATACCGTTCTGGTCACGAAACTTCTCCGTCACTCTATGGGAGAGCTTGATATGGTGCCAAGAGTGGCCGCTATGCGGCGCAAGCCGTCCTAGGGGGGCCATCGCCCCGCTGCACCCGGCGGAACGCACTGGCCGCGGCGGCATCCCGAAGGCGTTGTGTGGTGGCAGCTCGCGGTTTCTGCATCAGCGAAACGCGAACTTCATGTGCCAGTGCACCGTGCTCAAGGTGGACGGCATGAAAATTCGAATGAACAATGCCTAAGACGTGCTGTGTGACGGGTTGCAGCTCCGGATACCGAAGCAACAAAGAAAAGGCGTCGCTCTTCTGTTTCCCAAGTAGCGCCGAACTCCGAGAGAAATGGAAGCGAGCTATACCGCGGTTGGAAGCTGGCGGTTTCAGCTTCGAAAGTAAGAACGTTCGGGAGTGCGAAAAGCATTTTGTTGCCAGCGACGTTGTGAGAACCGACGAGCACATCGTGAACGGGGTGGTCGTGTCGCTTCAGCGAGAGAGACCGAGGCTTCGCACGAACGCCGTTCCAAGAATTTTTGACGGGCTCCCGGCATACCTGACAAAGCCACAAACAAAATCGAGGGGCTGTTTGAAAGTACCTAGCAGCCGTCTTCTTGCTCTCCTGAAAATTGTTGAAGAACATGTAGAGACGTACATGGTGCAAAACATTGCATGCGGTGACGTGTACGTGAGGATTGTTGAGGGCATTTTGCTCGACAGCCGCACAGCGTCCGCAAGTGTAGGTTGTCTGGTGCACTTTTAAGGGACAACAGCTGAGGTTGTACACTTTTTTTTTGAGATGTAGATTACATTTCTTCACTCGAGAAAAAAACAAAGCCTCGCGGGCAACTGTGCGGCTAGCACTGGCATCAAAAGGAACTTCCAGATTAGGCTGCTGTACTTCCGTTCCCGGAGAAATCATGGGTTGTCGGCCGGTAAATAATAACGCCCTAAACAGTAAACACGAGGAAACGTCAAGCGGTGGGTGTCCCGTGTAAACTGCGTGGAAAGAAGTGATCAATCAAATGTTGGGCACGTTTAGAGCGGTCGCGAAAGCCCTCGGCATCGAAAGTTCCCGCGTCAAAAAAGCGATCGGCGCTCACAAACGTGTGTCCAACAGAACGGCGCATTTGGGTATAAACTCAATTGAAAGGTCTGGAATAAAACTTCTGGCTCAACCATTCAGTTCATTTGAATACTTGGGTAGTAGCGCGCGAGAGGCGAGCCGGATATAAAACAATGTGATTGCTCCTGTACTACCCAGTCGTGTTTCATTTCGTCCACCTTCCTCCCCCTATTAGCGGCCCTACCAGAATATAAAGCTCACCTACCGCATAAACATAATCGCCCTTTGGCCGGGCGCAAATACAAACATGTTGTCGAGCAGATCAAGCAGTAGCTGCTCGCATCAAGAGCATGGAGCATAAGCATCGTCTTTCAACACTTGCGAGCTATAGCTCGCAAGTACCGCTTCGAGGCATCGTAAGTATGCATATAATTGGGCTATGAGACAATTATTGACACAATGCGTTATCGCGCGGTGTGAGAACACTTTTTTAATGCGCTGCTGTTTATAAGGTGGGCCCGCACTTCCAAGTAAACTACGCGTGCGTTCCAGAGTAAACAGCTCTCATCGGTCGTCGACACTGGATCCCGTTTCAACTTATTTATCTGGTGGCATTGATGCGTTCAGAGACGTTTAAAAAAAGGTAACAGGAAGAACAGCTCGCACACAATCGCGTCGAAACGTCGGCCGCAGTGCGCATACAAGCCCAGCAGTGGCGGTGGCTTGTGGCCCCCATACGACGGGTGGCGCCTCTAGTGACAGATTTTGTCCCTATATCAACCTTCGGGCGGAGTTTCGATACCAGAAAAGCATTGAAGGACTCTGGTGCGACTATAAAATGCTCCGCATTTGAAAATTGCACCGTATTATGAACGGCACATTCACTGCACAGCTTATCGTGCGATCCCTTGCTTCAGGAGCCGTATTCTGTGGATATTATTTGAGGACGACGCTGTCACTTTCACAAGATCTGACAAAATATGCACCGGAAGTGTCAGCTTCTACCAACGGCAATGTTGCTAGCCATCCCGACTGCCACGTATGGCACAATGCTAATGCGCTCTGAACCACAGATGACTGAATGCTGTAAACATTAGCATAATGAATTTTCGCGTGTGTGACTGTCACCAAAAGTGATTGTCTCGGAATGCCACTAAATTACAGATAATGTCTGCAGAAGGTTGCGCCGCCAGACGCCGAGTATTTACTCTAAGTTTCTACGGTATTCTTATACTTGAAACCACTGACACATCCGTTGCAGATCGATGTCCTTCCCGAGATAGTGGCCGCCGTGGGGGACAAGATGGAGGTGTACCTGGACAGCAGAGTGCGCACAGGGGCCGACGTAGTCAAGGCACTTGCTCTGGGAGCTCGTGCGGTCTTCGTGGGGCGGCCGGTGCTCTGGGGACTCGCATATTACGTGAGCCCACTTTCTTGCTCTTGTACACTCGCATACCGGAGTGTTATGGGAGCGTGTGATGCGGGTTCTTGTTGCTGATTTGTTTTTCTCCCGGGCTGAGCCTCAGAGAGTTTTGTTAATAAGGACAAAGCCGTTCGGTTTCCAAGAAACACACAAAAAGTTTAATCGAAAAGTAAAAAGGCAAAGATTCCTCACAAAACAAAACACTTAATAAACAGTTGACTGGACATGACGAAACACATCTGTAAACACCCAACAAAAACGTTCAAAGTCAGTAACTAAACCTAACGTTCGAAAGGGGCTGAGTGATGGGAGTAGCGCAAGAGTATCGGTGCAGTCTCACCCACAAGTTGGTTTTCGGCGGTGATGAGAAACCGGAACGCCGTGACTCCTGCGTCAGTGCGTGGGCTGGACGAGGACGAGGGAACGCTGGCTGCTGGCGACACGTCGAAAAGCCCTACCAAATCGTGATGGTTTCGGCTTGAGGAGCGTGGACACGTCGGAGACGGGAGAACGCAGGCTGGTGGCGACGCGTCCGGGAACTAGGGTCGACCTAGTCAAGCAGCTGGGCGCACAGCTCGGGCCCGGAGCCCGACGGCTGTAGCTCGCCTGCCGGAACCAAAGTCCGCAGGCCCTGGAAAGGAGTTCAGGACCGGATGGCCACGGTCCTTTGGAGCGGGAACCCGAAAGCAGGAGGCCCCGGCCGGTGGAAGTCCTGTAGGCTCGGGTCCGGAACCCAACGGCCCATCTTCAGCGCCCGGTCCGGTGACGACCTTCCGCTTGCACTGCCTGCCTCGAATTCCCCTTGCTCTGGTCTCCCCAGGCTCCTGCTTCAGCTCTGGCCCACTTGTCTCGTTCTCATTGGAGATACTGCTGTTTCGTGGTGTCAAGCCATTGGGCCTTGAAATCTCCGTGTTCGCTGCCCATTGGATGTTTTACCTTTTGTTTACTTCACGTCCTGCCACGCATCCTCGTGCTTGACGCTCTTTAACGTCGTCATTCTTGTTTAAGCAGCACCGCACGTGCACTCTGGTATTTCTCCTTTTGTTTTTTTTTTTTTCCGTGACGCGCACTTTTCGAAGGCGCGCACTTTGAACGCGCACCACACATCACATACGCCCCCCTTTTATTCAAGTTTTTTTTTTAAGGAAAAAAAAAAACTGCCGATGAGTGCGCGTTCTGCACTACGTCACAATTAAACCACATATTTGCACCACGCAGTTCAACACATCACCGGGCTACAGTTCGCTACATCGTCCAAATGTCCACACTTAAACTTTAGATTCACCCAATTGCATTTAAAAGTTCTGAAACCCGGAATAAACCTTTTTACTACAAAATCGACTATGGACAAAGCTACTTGTGTCCGCATCTAAAAGTCGAAGTCCAGAAAGAGCTACCGGTTTTCTAACCCTACACTCAGGTTATCGCGTCGTCCCAAACCAGACGCACTGCCCTTCTCGCACGTTTCGAAAGTAACTGTGGCAAACATGCTTTTATGCACTTTCGCTGAAACGCGTGTCTGCGCCCCCGCCGGCCACATGAACGCTTACCGGTCACAGAGGAACAGGGCGCGGTCTCGAGCCGTCGGCGTCGACACGAAACGCACTGAGACACGAATGTCCAAATGCCACAATCTCTCACACAAATGCTTTCTTTTAATTCACCATCTAATGAACACAAGCTCGGGGTGCCCTCAGCAAGCCCAAACGCTCCGACAAGCGTGTGAGGTTCCTGGATTCTTGAGAAGGGATGCCGTTGTGCTCGGTCATTATACAGCTCATCTTGAGTGGACTTAATTATAGGTTCAAAACCAATCACGTTCTCAGGTTCAAGACCCTGTCTGGCATTCTCCATACCTACTATCGAGCCCACCTCCGATTCGATACTGTTTATTTTGAAGAGTGCTTCAGCACTCCCATCGTGTTTTCTCGGACAAATAGCAGTTACGCTATCCTGTGAACTAGAATCCCCTCTCTCTCTGAGTGAGATATATGTATGGTCTAGGACCATTGACGTGGTGCCTGCTGCTACCTCTGTCGGTACAAAACAATCAGTGGCCACTATATCAGAGCCTTCATGGCATTCGCTGCCATCTTCCCAATGACGTTCTAGCGCTCCTTCCATGGAGCTATTGAGAGGTAGCCCTACCCCTTCCCGAAATGTGCTCGGCCTTTGAGACGTTCTGATACACTCCTCATTCTGAATGGAACTTCTTTGTTCCCTGCTATCGAAGCTTTGCTCCACAACATTTTCCACAGCTTCTAGGTCGCCCATATCCAGGCGCTCTTCTTCATAGGTGCTTGGCCTCTCAGAGGTCCCCAAGCAGCTAACGGAAGTAATATGTTCCCAGCCAGAGAAGCTTTCCGTCGCTTCAACAAACTCCTCATGACTCCTGCCTTCTTGGCTGTCCACCTCTCTGCCTTCCTCTATCTGAGCTTCTCGCTCCGAAGTAAGGCTGTCGCGAGGCTCGAGGCCAACCTTGCAGGAATCGACTTCCCTCCAGCAAACGCTGCTATCGGAGCAAACATTCACCGCTTGCTCGACCTTCTGCATCGCCAGCTGCCCCCTTTTCGCCATCGCCAGCTCGAGTCGCCGCTCGAAGTCCACCCTCTCTAATTGGAGCTGCTGCTTCAGTATGCGTGTCTGACGCTCTAGCAACACTTTATTTTCACGCGTTACGCGCTCTAGCTCCTCCTTCCTAGCTCTAAGCACCAATTCAAGCTTTTCCTTCGCCGCCTTTCGTTCTGCAGCCCGTTGCTCACGCTCCCTCTCCATCCGCTCCTCGTACCATACTCTAAACTCCGCTCCCGTCAGTCCCATTTTATCCGCCAACTCAATTAACTCCCACGTGTTCGTCATCGTGTTAACCGCGTCAAAAAAAATCTACTGGAAAAACAAACGACTTTGTCCTGTCGCGGACGCCAATTTGTGATGCATGGTTCTTGTTGCTGATTTGTTTTTCTCCCGGGCTGAGCCTCAGAGAGTTTTGTTAATAAGGACAAAGCCGTTCGGTTTCCAAGAAACACACAAAAAGTTTAATCGAAAAGTAAAAAGGCAAAGATTCCTCACAAAACAAAACACTTAATAAACAGTTGACTGGACATGACGAAACACATCTGTAAACACCCAACAAAAACGTTCAAAGTCAGTAACTAAACCTAACGTTCGAAAGGGGCTGAGTGATGGGAGTAGCGCAAGAGTATCGGTGCAGTCTCACCCACAAGTTGGTTTTCGGCGGTGATGAGAAACCGGAACGCCGTGACTCCTGCGTCAGTGCGTGGGCTGGACGAGGACGAGGGAACGCTGGCTGCTGGCGACACGTCGAAAAGCCCTACCAAATCGTGATGGTTTCGGCTTGAGGAGCGTGGACACGTCGGAGACGGGAGAACGCAGGCTGGTGGCGACGCGTCCGGGAACTAGGGTCGACCTAGTCAAGCAGCTGGGCGCACAGCTCGGGCCCGGAGCCCGACGGCTGTAGCTCGCCTGCCGGAACCAAAGTCCGCAGGCCCTGGAAAGGAGTTCAGGACCGGATGGCCACGGTCCTTTGGAGCGGGAACCCGAAAGCAGGAGGCCCCGGCCGGTGGAAGTCCTGTAGGCTCGGGTCCGGAACCCAACGGCCCATCTTCAGCGCCCGGTCCGGTGACGACCTTCCGCTTGCACTGCCTGCCTCGAATTCCCCTTGCTCTGGTCTCCCCAGGCTCCTGCTTCAGCTCTGGCCCACTTGTCTCGTTCTCATTGGAGATACTGCTGTTTCGTGGTGTCAAGCCATTGGGCCTTGAAATCTCCGTGTTCGCTGCCCATTGGATGTTTTACCTTTTGTTTACTTCACGTCCTGCCACGCATCCTCGTGCTTGACGCTCTTTAACGTCGTCATTCTTGTTTAAGCAGCACCGCACGTGCACTCTGGTATTTCTCCTTTTGTTTTTTTTTTTTTTCCGTGACGCGCACTTTTCGAAGGCGCGCACTTTGAACGCGCACCACACATCACAGAGCGTTATTCATTCTCTGCGATTTCAACAATCACCATTCTCATTAACCAAAGACCAACGTATGACAGTAATCTCCCTCATGCTTTTACCATCAATGTGATCTTGTGTTTGCTGCAGTCAGAGTCACCCCCGTAAAATTCTTATCTGCCCGACTAACTGCCTGCATCTGTTGAGTGTCTTTTCCTGATATCCAGCCTATCAATCTCAATGAATACCACCTGTCTGGCATCCTAGCTACATGTCCAGTTAACGCCCATTGTTTAGGGGCGAAGGTCCTTAAGCTGTGGGTCATTGGTGCCCCGCCGCGGTGGTCTAGTGGCTAAAGTACTCGGCTGCTGACCCGCAGGGCGCGAGATTGTATCCCAGCTGCGGCGGCTGCATTTTCGATGGAGGCGAAAATGCTGTAGGACCGTGTGCTCAGATTTGGGCGCACGGTAAAGAACTCCAGGTGGTCGAAATTTCCGGGGCCCTCGACTACGGCATCTCTCATAATCACATGGTGGTTTTGGGACGTTAAACCACACATATAAATCATCACAATAAAGGTATCGTAACTTCGTGTCTTACACTATTCGTTACTTAGATGCCCTTCCTTTGTTTACAACATCGAATGCTGTTATATCACAAGGGCCACTTTTGGCACGACAGTTGTTCGCCACCACTACTGCCGTAGTCCGTAAGCACTATCACAGAACACAGAAGAAAAAAAAGCGAGATAAGAAAAATATGCAGAATGAAACGAACTTCAAAATGAGCCTTTTAAATAGCAGCCTAGTATTCCACCAAACAGTTATGCCGGTGTTCGAAACTCCTTAGAAAAAGGACGCTCTACAGGCCTAATTTGGCAAATGAGCAGCAGTGCCATATGTACTAATATACTTCACTACCTGAATATATAATATTGAGGTCGTGAAGAAGCCGATCATAGGTTCGTTGGCTTTCTCAGCAACTATTCCAAGTACAGTTTCCAGCTTACATTTTATTGCCTAAAGGCGTGAGCAAAAGTCAAGAGAATCGGGGCAACCATAAAACTTGATCACGCATGAAATCAAGAAGTATTTAATATATGTTATTCTATGATTTATCCTGTTCACATTATCAATCAGCTTATTGGGGAATGCATGCAGTACAACTAAACGCTATGTATGACCTTCATAAATTTACTAAAAAGGTTTTATTCGGAAAAAATACAGTAGTCGTAGAGGCGTCATGGAATCAGTGTGTATAAACTCTGATGATGCAGAAACACATCAAGGGTGTTTCTAGGTTTAGAAAAGATTGTCTATTCAAAAATCTAAATCATGTCCATTTCACACAGATGTAATTATCGTACCTTTCTTCCACAATTGAAACTCCCATCGACATTGTTGCCTCATTCAAGTATTTCGGCATTACTATCACGCATGATTTCAACTGGTCCTCTCACGTGAATAACATCGCAGCATCTTCTTCAAACAAAACTTCAGGATTTCTCGAACGTAACCTTCACATAGTTCCTCTACACGTAGAACTACTCGCATATAAAACATTGGTCAGGCCTAAATTCGAATATGCATAACCTATTTGGAATCCTCATCAGATTTATTTCAGCGATGCCATAGCATCTGTTCTAAATTGCGCCGTAAGGTTCATACATTCATCATTCTCGTATGACATGGGTGTTTCGTCATTAAACGCATATTCTGGTTTGGAGGCAGTGGTACATCGCCATTGCATCGCGAGCTTATCAATATATCATTAATTATATAACAGTTCACTTCACCAAACGCCTTACATTCTACCGTCTATGCGCATTTCACTGCGCACAGGCCATTCTTTTAACGTTGCTCGTCCATGTGTATGTACTGTCACTTGCTCGTCATCATTTTCCCACGCCACATCGCTCCCATCACCACCTCACATGCCTTCATTCAAGGAGTGACAAGATTTATTCATGTACAAACTTTGTAATTTTTCTTGGTATAAGCAACCCTTCTGAAATACCCCTCTGGGATTTTTAAGGTCAATAATTGAAACGGCATTGCTTGCTTCTTCGATCCTGTAGCTTTACCTCTAACGATTGCTGCTTCAGATAAATATGTTTACAATTAAGTTTTTTGCCACGATGTCCATGTTTTGTCGTTCTGAAGCGCCATATATATTCTCAAGCGCAATCTGGAATTGCTCTTCTTCATTCTGTACATGAATAGGTTGGCCTGTTTTATTAAAGTTGGGCATACAATCCTTAGTTCGCACATGAAGGGCTGTCCTCGCCCTTGCTAACCAATGATCACAGAACATTATCTTGTTTCCTACTTTTATGTACGTCCTACACTAAAACGTGATTATATATAGTGTAAACTCCATGTCGGTCTTCTTATCCCAAATCTGAACTTCGAGCAAGAGTCTTATTCTTCTGTTGCTTTTTCCATCTCGAATTTCTCATTAGCAACGACACTGCAGCGGGAAACACCGTAGTGCATGGCATGCTTCACCCCTCCGCAGGTTTCATACAAGTGAAACACTTTACTTCATCCTGTCGTTATACTGTTTGCGCTAATCAAAACTTTCAGTTTTCCCTTTAGACAGTCTGCAATGGGCTGTAGAAAGGGGTCACTTCCAGCTTTTGCTATGAGAGTGGACCGCTTAGAACTAATGTGCAACTTTCTCGGCAGAGAACAGCCCTTAACGATACGGGGCGAGACACCGAAATTTGTAAGGTATGTAAAGAAGACTCGCGGCTTTCGAGCAGCATCACCAACGCCTGCGTCGCTGGGCTCCTGCTTCACATCGCTACTGTTTCGGCCTCTGAACGGTTGTTCCTGCTGCTTCGCGGCTGACAACTATAATGTTCTCAATGATTAGTAACCTCTTCACACTTGGTGGAGGGTGTTGTTTATCCCCGTCGCTACACCCTGCATCATCGAAGTCGGATGCTTCCGCCCGTCATGGCTGACAACTCAAACCCATTGGCGCCTTCGCCCCAGTTCATCACCTGCATTCGGCATCCTCGGGCATGTGACCCGAATGTCTTAGGAGACACAGATAGAACCGACGGGGAAGAGTGACTTGAATACAACGAACTGATGAGCGCTAATAATAAGGGGGATGAACCCCACAAGCCGGGCCATATCATATTTGATCTCAATGGCATTGCTGAATCGGGGCACAACAACTACAAAATCAACATTCTCACATGGAGAGTCTTCAAGACTTCCTGTTCTAATGTGTTTGGGTGCCCGGTTGTTCGCAAGCAGCGCACAGAACAGCGCTTGCCCGTCCGCTCACAGCAGACTCTTGAAAGCTTCACCATCTCTATTGAGGGTGTCGTCGATTTTCGTAGACGTGCCAACGACACTATGCACGAAGCTGAGAAGATTAAACACATCCTGAATGACATCGATGAAGGCGCATTTCAAAGAATCTTCGCTAGAAAATCGAGCAGAGTTTCAGAAGTTGTCAGCTTGTGTCAAAGCTACGACGAGTTGAAAAAGCAACGTACCCTGACTGGGCAGCCTCGGCGGGGTGGCGTGTCGCTGTGCAGTCTCTACATCATGCCTGGTCATTCAACGTTACTTCAGCAAGTGTGAGGCTTCGTCCGTGAGGACATCGCCCAACACCTTTCCCTAATGATATTTACTCACGAGTCCACCACCCGTCTGCCTACCATGCTCCACACTGCTGTTTCGGAAGAGGTTACCTAAGCTGTTCCTGTTGCGCACCACGAGCCGCTTCCATTGAGCCATGATCAATACCCACGTGCTATGCAGCCGCTGGGCGCTCCTGTTGCCCATCCACCAGCCGTGGAACCTGTGGCAGCACCAATGACGTATGCAGAGCAGCCTGTGATCGCTCCCATCGCCTATATGCAAGCCATGCAGCCTGCGGCCTCACCCCTCACATTTGCGGACGCTGTTCGTAGACTTCCGCAACCGCCTTGCACCACGCACTCGCTACCCACACTACTACGTGCTTATAGTGCACCTTGGGTGGCACCAACAATCGCCAATCCTTGCAGGACACCTGATAACCAACTGATTCGCTAGGCTTGCTTCACTCCCGATCCCGCCGCCCGCTATTTCCGCCGTAGACCTCAAACGTTTGGTTATTATGTTCGCGCACCGTAACTTGGAAGCCAACCGTTTGACTAATACGGGCCGGTTTGGTCACCACGCTGCGCTCTACTCACCCCCCTGACGTAGAGTTGCAGAGCGCACCATCTTCTTATCGGCAATCGCATTCCCCTATGTGTCACCGACTCGGCCCCTGCTACCAGAAAAACTAAACGCAACAGTTCCATAGGCAAGAACTGTGCCTTTTTTGAACTCTCCAAGCTCTCACCTTTCTCCTGCTAACGCCGTTGCAGTAACTGTTGAAGCGCATCGCACTTTTGTACTCGTGGACACCGTCGCCGCTGTTTCTGTCATGGTCGCCAGTCTCTGCTGTTATTACGCCATGTATATTGATGCTGCTTTCGGAACTGTTAATTCCTACTGCCAGCGCACAGCATGTGACACCTCTCACAGCCTGCAAAGCAGTGGAAGCTGCGAACGCAATTTTTACATAATCCTTTGTGTCCCTCCGCATGATGTCATCCTCAGGTTGGACAATTTATCCCACCATAATGCTGCCACCGACAGTGCATGCGCTGAAGTTGAGTTTTCACCCTTGTTTAACGTACCATTACTTGACGCTCTTCATCAGCTGCCTAAGTTACTTGTTCTTAAATATACATATATTCCGCCTGGAAATTTTCTACTTGTTCGCGTCGTTTTATGCAACGATTACGCTGACCCTGCAGTATTTTTCACGCCATTCGATGTCTTCACAAGTCGTCAAGCTCTGCCGCTACCTTTCGCAACAATAGACATCACCACCGGAAGCAGCAATATATTCGTCCTTCATTCACTGCCCGAACCTGTCACTTTGCTTGCTGGGGTATGTCTCGGCCGCGTTGAAGATCTCGAGTCTTCGTCTTTAGTTCAGGTCCGCGATGACTACTGTAACCAAAAAAAAAATGCCTTGTTCGCAATAAGGGAGCCATCCGGAGATACCTTTTTCAGTGTAATCACCGATACCTTTATTCTGACCGAAATGCCGACCTACATGATCTTTTACGCAAGTTCCCGAAATCTCGCGATGTCTCAGAATCTAAACCGGGCTGGACGTTGCAAACTAGGCACAGACCTGCACATTGACACAGACCTGCACCAGCCACTGCGTCAAAGACCATATTGTGTCTCCGTCAAAGAGCGTCGCATCATTAACAACCAAGTCGAAGATATGCTTCGTACAGACGTTATTCGACCAACTCACAGTCCCCGGGCGTCTCCTATCACCCTGGTGCAAGAAAGATAGATCTATCTGGTTTCACATAGACTCCCTTCATTTGAAAAAGATAACCGTAAGGTCATCTATCCCTTGCCGCGCATTGTTGACGCTACTGGCAAGTTCCAATCGCCGAAGCAGATCACCAAAAACTGCCTTTATTACACTTGACCGACTATACAAGTGTCACAACATGCCCTTTGGGCTTTGTAACGCACCTGCCACGTTTCACCGACTTATGGATAAAACAATACGTGGCATTAAGTGGACTATGAGCCTCTGTTACCTCGATGCTGTCGTAGTTTTCTTGCATGACGTTTCTACGCAGTTTCTTCCCCTCAGGCGCGTTGTTCTTGTCTGACCAACAATGACCTTAAGCTTAACCTAAAAAAATGCCACTTCGCTGCACGGCACCTCGTAATCCTAGGCCAAATCATGTCGAAACATGGCGTACTGCCTGACCCTGCAATACTTTGTGCAGTTACGGAATTTTCGAAGCCGACGACCACGAAGAAACTTCGCAATTTTGTAGCCTGTGCTCCTATTTCTGGTGCTTTGTTCACAATACTGCATCCATCATGTCACCGTTAGCTCAACTCCTTTGCGATACGTGAACCTCTCCTGGTGCCCTGAATGTGGCGTTACCTTCACTACTCTGCATTGTCTGCTCACCTTCCCACCTTTTCTTAGCCACTTTTGCCTGATGGCTTCTACCGAAGCGCACTCCGGTGCCAGCAGTATTGCTCATCGCACTCTCCTCGCTGAACGAAAGCCCGGCTATTTACAATACGTCGTAATCTACGCTAGCAGCACTCTGACGAAAGCCGAAGCTAAATTTAGCTTGACATAAAAAGATTGTTTGATTCCGGTGTGGGCGCTTGCCAAGTTCCAATCGTTCTTGTATGGCCGCCAGTTTGATCAAGTGACCGATCACCACTCACTTTGTTCACCACGTTGGAAGACCCTTCTGGCTGCCTTGCACGATGGGAACTCCGCATGAATGAGTGCGACATTCGTGTTGTATACCGCTGCGCACGCAAGCACTCTGACGCTGACGCCCTCTCCCACTCACCTTTACCACAAGCTCCTGCGTGTGGTAACACTTGCGTCCAGCCTTTGTCATTTCTCAATCTTGACTCGATTGCCGCCGAAAGACATCGTGACCCATGGATTGCATCTGTTATTCAATACCTTTAAGGCACGCACAAAACTCCGGTATCTCAATTCCTCTGACGTCAAGATATTAATTTCGCCATTCGCGATCAACAGCTTCATCGCCGCATCTGCACTGCCGATGACCGCCGTTGGCTACTGGTCCTTCCACGCACTTTAAGATCGCAACTATGCGCCTCTCTCCACGACAATCCAAGATGTGCCCACTTTACGGTATTCAAAACCTATCGCTATTATTGGTGCTGCATGTACAATTTCGTACGCAAGTTCCTGCAGTGCTGTTTTGACTGGCAGCGGCACATAAGCAACAAATTTGCGTGCGGCTGCCGCATTAGAACCGTTGCATGTCATAACAAGCCATTTGATCGCGTCGGCGTCGACTTCTACGGCTCCCTCTCACTGACAGAGAAGTAATTTGCAACATTCTCGGCTTAAAACGGCGCTTAGTGACAGGGGCGAGACACCAAAATTCGTAAGGGAATATGCGCACTTAGGAGAGGTTTGTATGGTGGAGCTGAACCGTAAGAGTGAAAATAACTAAAATAATAATCATGTTATGAAGCACATTCGGTAAGCATTCTCAAATCACTGATGATGTAGACGAGAAGGTGTCTTTGCCGGTGGAGTGAGCGAAAACAAAGATTTAAAAATCAAGAGAGGTAACAAATGCGTCCAGTGACCAGCAAACGTTCTTTTCGGCGCACCCTAGCCTCGAGCTCCCCGCTCGTGCCCACACTTCGTTGTCCTTTTTCTTGAAAAAAATATTAAACAAATTGTGGTTTACCTTTATCCCTCAATTAAAAAGTAAGCAACAGAAGCAAATTACTGGTCCCTAAATAATAGGTAGAAACGCGCAGGCTTACGAAGAGGCTTCCCCTTAAATCGAGGACGATGCAGTGAGCGATGGAAAACATTGATAAGTGCAACCTTCAGAGACAGAAAGACAGCAGAGTGGGTTGGGGGCAAACCGTGGCTAAAAACGTCATCGTTGAAATCAAGAAGTATTCGACATGCGCTGGTCACGTAGCACGTAAGCAGGGTAACCACTGGTCATTAAGGGCAATTTTACTAGATCCTAAGGGAAGGGGAAGGTGTGCGAGGAAGAAAGAAAATTAGGTGGGCAAGTCAGGTTAGGAAGTTTGCAGATATAACGTGACAGCATAAAGCGCAAGAACGAGTTTATTGGCAGTACATGAGGGAGGCCTTTGTCCTACGGTGGTGTAATGAGGCTGCTGCTGCTGCTGCTGATGATGATAATGATGATGAAGATTATATGCTGCGCGTTTCACGCAGGTCTGGTAATTTTTGGAGGTGTTTTCTCTTCAATAATACCTAGTTCTTTGCAGGGCCAGCAGGGTGTTGAACGCGTGTTGCAAATATTTAGGGAAGAACTGGTGCGCACCATGCAACTCCTCGGTGAGCTGTTTTTGGTTTTTCTCATTCCAGTTACAACCGGCAAATATTTTCCAAAATTGGGCGACTGGAAGCTTCGTGGCATGTTTTAATCTCAGTTTAAATCAACTTCCTACATAATTAATGACATTCAATGGTATCACTGAACTTCAAAATTACCGCTACATCTTGCGCCGGAAATATTGCATCGGCTTTATATATGGATTTCGAATACACATCCGCATGATTACCTTACAAGCACCCACCAAGGAATCGTCATATGATTGACTTGCTTCAATAATCCACCCGGGCAAGCATATTTAGGCCTGTTTTTTCACACATTGAAACAGAGAAACCATTTCAGCCTTATGTAGTTTACTGTAATGACTGAGAAATAATTTTGCTCGTAACATTTGAGACACAGTGGGCCTCGTGACTCCCTGTAAAACCACTGCGTATCGTACTACTTGTACCTTCCATTTTCGCTGTGTTGCGTGTTAGAGCTGTCATTGGTGGGTATGCACATAACATAATGTTTTGTGTATCTCTTCAGCTAGACCGGGGTAAGAAACGGGACGTGCGTCTTGTTAAATTTCCTGTCTTTTCTTTCATCTCTCTCTCTCTCTCTCTCTCTCTTTCTCTCTCTCTCTCTCTCTCTCTCTCTATATATATATATATATATATATATATATATATATATATATATATATATATATATATATATATATATATATATATATATATTTGTATATATATCGTTTCCCCTGTGCTACAACAGAGTGCTTACACTGGTTACGGCAAATATTCGCACATTTATTTGTGTGATCATTCAGTGCCCTATATTCTTGTATAATTTGTGTATTTTTTGATTTCCATGCGTGCGAAAATTGTGTATTATTCTGCTGTTCATGTACCTTATATTCAGTGCCCGCAGTGGCCGAACGAGTGAAGAAGAAATAATATGCATAGCCTATATGGAAATATTTATTGAAGTGATGTTTTCGTGTCCAATCCATCATCATGGTTGCCTTAGCGTTATGTAGTCCGCTCATGGAGCATGCCACTGCCTTCACTTTGCAGCTGTGCAATGACGTCTTCACTTCGACCAATCAGTATTGGCCTTTCTTGATTCTATCATGCTAATCACCACTGCGCCAGCCACTGAGCGATTCGAGCTGTGGTATTGTGTAGAGCGCAGGCAGAACCTCGCTACAGCAAAACGAAGGTGCTAGTAAAGCATCGGTACACCACCTAAGATACAAAATTCTTAGGCGTACAACTACACAGAGCATGCCCTTAGGTAAGGTAAACATCGGTTATATTTGGCGACCATCTAAACAAAGTTTGCGACTTCTCGGGTGTTTTATGCTACGTGGGAGATAACTGTAGATGACGAACACGATGTAGGATCTATGAGAGGCTGCACAAGACACTGTACAGTATGCTGTAGTAATGTTTGTGTCTTTTCTACAAGTCTGCGACCCCGTACGTCCTCTAAATCACCTCTACGACACCCGACCACGTGACTTGTCAAACCCTTTTGAAACCACGTAGAAGCTTCATGTAACGTCTTGGCTCTTACACATAGCTGCCCTTCTGTTTTACTGATGTCCTTCGTCACACATCAGTTTAAGGAGAAAGTGGGAACTATATCGCCCGTACGGGACGTAACACTATTCCGCTTGTTCACTGAACACAACGTATTGTCATATTCATAAGTTGACGGCAGCAGAGAGGTGACGAGGACGGGACAGGGAGCACATACGCATGCGCTTGTGTGTGTGTGAGTGTGCGTGCGTGTGCGTGTGCGTGTGTGTGTGTGTGTGTGTGTGATCTCCCTGTTCAGTCCTCGTCATTTCCAGCTGCGCTTAACACTACAAACACGTTACACCAACAAGGCCAAGAAAGTAACCTCATATTACGTTTCCTTCATTTCTTTTTGCATTCCCATTCTAGGTTGTTCCGACGTCAGGGACCTGTGCGAAGACTTTGTCGACAGAAAGGAAGGAATGAAAAAAATGAGCGGAAGGACAGGGAGGTTAGCCAGTTTTTAGACTGGCTGGCTACTCTGTGCTGAGAAAAGGGGTAAGGGAGATAAAATACGGCAAAAAAGAAGGTAGAACGCGAGAGATAAGAGAGGCCAAAAGTAGCGAAAGAGGAAAAGCAAAATAAAGAGAATGGGACAATAAAGTCTGTCTCTAAGGCCAGTTGTCCGCCAAACACGTAGCCTTCTGGGCTGAGGATGGACTCAGCCATTTACCCAGAATCTCTTGTTTTTACAATGGTTGATTGTCTATAGCTTCGGTAAGTTCTTGTCTTGGTGCATTGAAATGAGTATCGCGAAGAAGATGGGTGATTCTTTCTTCGAAGCTGCAGTAATTCTTCGTAGCAGTGCTCACCATTTTAATTAGAAAAATTGGTCCTTATCTGCATGATACACTGCGAATGTGGTCGAAAGACGATAGTCTTGCGTCTGGAGACAGTGAACAAAACGTTCATTTGATGTTCTGCGCAAGAAATTCGGCTGATGGTATGCTAAAGACGTCGCGTTACAGTTCCTCGAGCATGCAGCGGAGGCGAACGAGCGCATTAAGTCATGTCACACGTGAGAAATGAGCGCTATCAAGCAGTTATCTTGAAAAACGAAGCGCGTGGCATGCGCACCCGTCTCGGAAGTGATAAGGTGTTGAACGCAAGGTGACGGGTAGGTGTTATCACCGTGTCATTTTAGCAAAGCGTTGCGAACACGTGCCTTTTCGTGCAAGCGCTGCATGGTCAGCGCAGCGCGATAAGCGCTGCATGGTCAGCGCAGCGTGATAAGAGCTACGGTCATAAAATGACTTATGACTGCTTTTTATAGTAAAAGACGCACTTACAGAATATATACTTGTTGTTATGGTGCCTCAGATATGCGCAATAATGGATTATTAATTGACAATTGCACAAGTATGAACGCAGAAACTTTAGCAATATTGGTGGGCGCTGCAAATGGGGTCGGCTGTTTGGAGTATCGTCTTGTGCCTTTTAGGGTACCGTTAAGGGTGTACAAAGAAACAAATGTATAGACAGACAAAAATTTTTGCGTCTAAGGTCCCCAAAAAGACTCGTCTTTAAAAAATACGCGTTTGTGAAGGCCACGCCAAGCCCAACGTGGTTCAGAAGAGTCTCCTCAGCTTGAGATATTCCTGAAGGAAGACGAAGCCTGAGATTGGTATTCAGGTTATGTAGGCGACTGTTTTTGAATTGCGTCGAGTTTCATTGTACCAGTGTGAGGTGATGCGCAAACGAACGAAGCCACGTCGGTTCTTGAGAATGGGATAACATGTATCGGACCACTATGTGCAGGTCTAGCGGCCTCATCTGTGCGGTTGTTGTCATATATACCGCAATGACCTGGTATTTACCGATACGCAATGCTGAAATGTCTCCCGATTGCTTGGTGGTGAAGAAGCCCTATATCGTCTATTACCTGTTCATTAGGTCCATAGCGAAATGGTTATATAAAACACTGAAAAGCTGCGTTCAAGTGCGATAATATGGACGAAGCTTCCGAGCAATATTCAACTATGGACTTTAGAGCTTCACGTATGGCAGCGAGTTCTGCAGCTCTCAATGACGTCAAATGCGATGTCTTGAATTTGACTGTTATGGAATTCGTGGGAATAAGCACCACCCCTGCTGAGCATAATGAAGAAACAGAGTGATCCGCGTAAATCAGAATGCGTCCTTGTGCTTCTAGTGTATGAACAGTAGTGTGACCTGTAGAGGGCAAGATGCGACGACTTTATGTTCTTTTGGATGTCAGTACTGATAAGAAGAGCTTCGGCTGGGTGTTGGCACCACAATGTTAACGGCAGTAATGCTGCACACGTGAAGTGCGAGGCCATTTTAAACATTGCAATTTCCAAAGTGCCATTTCCGAAAATTCCATTTCAAAATGTGCATGTTTTGAGTATATTTCATGACATTTCATCAGTGGTGATCTTCTTCGCATATTCGTTTTTCTTGCGTGGCTTCATACTTTTAACAACGATAGTCTTTCTTGGGGACGTTCAACGCAAAAATTTTGGTCTGTCTGTCTGTACATTTGACTGTTTGTCCACTCTTAACGGTTTTGGGTACTCTATGCTGCACCAACCGTTATCCCAAATGGCCGACCCCATCCATAGCGCCCACCAATGTTGCTCAAGACACAGCATTAATACTTGTGCGATTGTCATATAAAAAGAAATTATGGCGCATATCTGAGGCACCATAACAACACGCATATGTTCTGTATGTGCGCCTTTACTAGAAAATGCATACATAAGTGATTATAAGGACCTTAGCGTTTATCACGCTGCCCTGAGCATGCAACGATTGCACGAAAAGGCGAGTGTTTCCAGCGCTTTGCTAAGACGTTATGGTGGTGGCAGCTACCCGTCGCCTTGCGTTCTACTTCTTACCACATCTGAGACGGGCGCGCACGCCCGTCTCAGAACCACGCACTTCGTTTTCCAAGAAAACTGCCAGATAGCGCTTATGTCTCACGTGTGACGTTACTTGATGTGCTCGTTCGCCTCCGATACACGCTGGAGGCTCTCTAACGCAGTGCCTCCAGAATATCATTCACCATTTTTCTTACGGAGAACATCAAATAAATGTTTTGTTCCTCTCTCCACATGCAAGACTATCGTCTTTCGACGACATTTCTGGATCAACATGCAGATACGGGGCCCATTTTTTACATTTTACACAAGGTTGAACTTTTCGTTTCTTCAAGAAAATGGCAACACTTCCGTGATTCTACACTGATCTTCTTGGTAACGCAACTTCATCGCGACCATGTCGGACATTGATGGGTTCGTTGAACCTCTTATGTCAATGTCTTGCCTCGGGAATCAATTTGCTGCAATACCACTGGCGCCAAGCTCTAAAATCCTCCTCTAAATATACATCTGTTCGCATACAGGGCATAGATATGACTGCTCGCATACTGTCGCTATTAGCTCTTCGTTGTAATCAAATAGGCGTCTCCGTATTGATTTTATAATCGCTTGTTCTGTTGTGTTCATATTTTAACGGGCTGAATGGAAGGAATAGAAAGAAAATGACGCTGCCACACTCTGCAATCTGGGTGCCATGTCGACAGCTAATAAATTCATTGTGTGTGTATATGGTGTAAATATGTTCTCGCAGTAACATCTTTGGTGAAGGTGTAGGTTAACAAATGTAGCAATATGGCGAAAGAATATTCTCTTCGTAACAATATGGCTGCCCGAAAATACATGCTAGAATACTGTAGCCAACCTTGCTAGAATACACTCGGTTTCGAAGCTCCGTATCTCCGCCTGCGGAAGAGGGTGGGCGAACGGCGGTCGCAAGCACTAGCGCCACTGCAGTAAGATTTTGCGCTACTTTCGGCGTATCGTCTTCTACGGCAGCGTGCCGTGGCGGTCGGCCGCGATGTTGCTCGTGGTGGCTTTCTTGTTGTACTGATATTAAACTCAATCTTCCATCGTGCTTCCAATCGACATTCTTATGTGAATTGCTCATGTGACTGCTTATGTCCATACGCACAAGTACGCCTATATAGCTAGCCTGGATGTGTTGCCCATTGCAAGTTGGCTGAGACTCGATTTCCTGCCTATTAATGAGTAATCGGCATTGCGTTCAACCCCAAAGTACGGGACGTTCTAGGTGAATGAGCCTTTTCAGGGTGGTTTTTATGACGACCGCTATCATTTTACACAGAGCCGTCTTGCCTATAGACAAAAAACAACCCAGAACGTCTATATAAGCCCAAAAAAAGTGAACTTACGAGGAAAAAAAACGCTCTAGAGTAAAGCAATTGTGTTTCTACTAGCTACAAAAGGCGTTCTCAAAAAATTAAAAAACAGTACCCATGCTATACATTGTTCACCAGACAAGCCTTTTCGACGGCTATCTATCTAGAGCACAGGGAGAAATGTTACAGCAACTTTACCTTAGTTTTCGCATTTTGGTACCTTTACAGAATGCTCATGTTTGGTTTTCTTTCGAAAAAACAAAAATAAAGGTTCTTGATAAAGGTGGCCAAGTCGATAGGCTATTTCTTGACTTTTCTAAGATTTTCAAAAAAAGTGTCACAGTGAAAACTTTTGTACAAACTTGAACGAAATTGTCTGCCGGCTTATCTCATTAAGTGTACGGCATCATTCTAAAGCAACAGACAACAATTTGTAAATAATAATAGTAGCCATTCTTGGGGGATTTGGCTCAGGTGTGCCGCAGGGCAGTGTATTGGGGTCGATGTTATTTTTACTATATATAAATGACTTAAGGAAGGGCATTTTATCATCAGTGTCAGTAAGGCTGTTTGCAGACGATGGCATTATTTTTAAAGAAATTACATCTACTAGCGACCAATATTTGTTCCAACTAGCAATTGATAACATAAGTTTTTTGTGCCACTCTTGGGATATGCAGCTAAATGTACGAAAAACAGTTTTATTAGGAATCACTAGGAAAAAGGCCCCAATAATATTTGACTACCACTCCAGCAGCATCTCCATTCGAACAGTTGGTAGTTACAAGTACCTTGGAGTCACTTTTGGCTGATAAGTTATTATGGACTAAACATATTACAGAGATATGCTCGTAGGCATTTAAGAAGTTGTGCTTCTTGCGTAGAAGACTCCGTCATGCCCCTGTTACGCTTGTTTGCTATGAACACGTTCGTGTGATTAATATTAGAGTATCGGTCACAAACTTGCGATCCAGTTACGTTGAAAGACACTAGTCAGCTCCAAATGATTCAATGCAAGGCCATTATGTTCATTTTTGTTAAATATAAGGGAAGAGATTCTCCTAGTGCCCTCATGACCAAAAACAAAATGTTCTCGTTACAGTCCAGAAGAAAGTTCCATCGCATAAAGTTTCTACATGACATATTGGCTGGTGGCTTGAATGTCGGTGTCTCATCATACCTTCGTCCTGTTAACACAAGACAAACAAGGCACACTAGATCTCATGCACCGAAACTTATTTTTGCTAAAACTTAAGTCATTTCAAAATAGCCTCTTCCCCAAAACAATAAAGGATTGCAACAGACTTCCAGATTCAGTAATTAAGTCGCCAGACTTCGTCAACACTCTGAAAAAGCACGTTTTGCTAGATAATTTGTTTCTTTAGTGCTGATACTGTTTCATTTCTCTACGTATGAGAGTTAATTTTTTATGCTTCAATTCGTATGTGCACAAATTAGTTACAAATGGTGCCATTTAATGTATTACGCCATTCCTGTATTTTTTTCTGATTTGTTTACTGGCCCTCCTACTAGGGGAAAGATGGCCCGCAGTATTTTGAAGTAAATAAATAAATAAATATTCTCATCACTATATGAAGCAATACTACTCTAGCCATAACGTTTTCGCAATCAGCGGTATAACTTTAAAGATACAGTAGCAACCACTTCAACTTTGCAAGCACAACCAAAGAATGTCACTAACTACGTGGTTTTCATGATAAGCCTCTATGCACCAGAAGACGGCGACCTCGGTGCTTGCTGCCATAGTGAAAAGCACGTGGCGCCTTCTGTTGCAAGCGCAGCGAAGCGACACCCTCTACTACCAAGCGAGCAGACTCTCTGCAAATCAAACGCGAAACTTCATAACCAGAGTCCGACTGTAAGCATGTTTCGCGCTGTTCCTTTGCTGGAATTTTGTGCTGATTTCGTGTGAAACGTCGAGGACACCTTCCTCGACCGTCCGGAATGCCTGCAACACGTGCATTGCAGACTGCGTAAGCAAACTTCGTCAGGTACGTATTATCCGACTTCTGAAATAAAAGTGAAAAGCGGAAAACGTTAACTGCGGCGCGCCTTTGGTGTGACAAGGCAGAATTCGTGCTGTAAGCTGACGTCAACGTAGCGCTAGAATCTGGCTCCAACTTACGCTCATGAACCGCATGTGTATCAATTGATAATCCTGTCGGGCGCCCGGAACACACACGTGGTGCAAAAGTGCTAGCTAGAACAACGTTTTGAAATGATATGGTGACACTAGATGAAACCACATATAGATTAGCCTAGTGACAGTCAAGGCATGTTGCAGTTCGACCGAGTCGAAAGCCGTCATTTCCGCGCCATTCACGTCCCTTTGCATCGCGATAGTATAGGCCGTTACACTTGTACTAAACATGCGTGGTGCGTGCATCCACGCGTGAATCATAATACGTATATCCTAGTATTCACATGCAGCCTGCGCAAAAGTGCGGCAATAGTTTTGTGCCGTGTACTACAGGCATACTGCACGCAAGTCGCTGATGTAAAGCGAAACACCTGGAGTCGCGCTTGAATTAACGCACTAGGTATACTTACTCGTACACCTTACTAGGCTCGTAGTTTTTCCTGTAGATTGCGATTGTATCTTAAGGTGACGGAGCTGAGCGTTTTTCGTTGTGGACGCAAATCTGTGCAATTGCAAAACACCGCACTGGCACGATTCTCTCGATGCGCTGTAAACTTCACAGGCAGTGCTCAGCAATCTATTCCTCTTGCGCTGGTTGTTCTCGCATCAGATAACAACGAAATGGCACCCAAATGACATTTTATAAGAGGGCGCAGCGCGAGAGGCGCGTTTCCGCTTTTTAAACTTTCAGAGACACTGCTTCCCATGCTAACGAGGCGCGCTTTGGCAGTTGCGAACAATTTATGGCATCTCCAGAAGCCAGAATATACCGCCGAAGGCACCTGTTTGCGAGATAGGTGTGCTCTCATCTATAGAGCTATCTCGATTGCTTATAATGTAGAAAGAAGGCCGCACAAAGGATGATGTAAGCAGCTCTCTGGAAAGTGCTTTATATGAGGGAGTGTTCTTTCATGTGGTTTGCGAGCGGCTGCCGAGGGGTACTTGTGAGAGATGCTATACTCTCTCCTAGCGAACCCGCGGAATTTGTGCTGTACCCTCTTTTAACCAAACCCACGAACCCACGAACGTGACACCGACATGCGCAACACCCCGTTACCTGCTAGTAATGTTGAGAAATAAGAACACTGTGATTAAAAAAATAAATTCCAGGGCTGTGCTTTGCATGCTAATCTTGCAAATATAGGTAATATGATAATAATGGTGCTCTAATTACCTGTTGTTGTAATATTCCCCGCATTCGCGACGAGAAACTGCTCTGAAAAACGTAAAATAATACGTTTTTTCCGCCACCGCATCAAGGCCGGGCCGCCTATGGAAAGTCACGCCTAACCGCAGGCCGTATCTTGCGAGGAAAAATTTGACCTAAAATCCTGGCTAATCTTTGTATTGTCCATTCATAAGGCCACTTCGCATCGGGCCGGTTTATATGCAAAGCGGCTACGGAGCCGCCTAGGAGCGGCGATAATATAACTAGATTCCCTGCCTGCGAACGTGTAGTCTAGCCAGGATTTGACTTAGAGTGTACTACCGTCATATGAAGCAAATGTAACAAAATATGGCCACTGGTAAAAGATGACCCCTTACACACGATTGTGTTGGTTCATAAGAAAAATATATATTACAGAAACAATATCTACTGCTTTGAAGACAGCGCGACAGTTCATATAGAATGCCACTGTGATGCATCTCTAAATAGCGAGAGTGTTGTTCGTCGCATGCTTTTGATCGTGCTGTTCTACTTCTGGTGGCTTCTTCAAACTAGGAACAGGGCATTTGAAAGGCGCCAAGCATCTGGGGAGATCGGCATTTTTGTTATGAACATTTTGGATTGAATATATTGGGTGAAATTGCTGGGAACAATCGCGGAAAGGTACTGGGCGCTAGCTTTCACTTTCCGCGTGAGATTAAAAGTTCTTGTCCAGAAAATAATGACTGTAGTGCGTTACCATGCCATTTTTCTCAAATTGAACGTCATAGACAGTGTGTTTTGCAGTGAGCTTTCCATCTTTGCGACGCAAAGCTTGCTCCCACCTTTTGAATTGCGTCGGATTTCTTTGGAGGTCTGTCACGCTCAACAATATTTGGTTTATACCTCAACAGATAAAAAATTATGGCATGCGATTGATTTACTTCACCATGCAGGATTCAAAACTCGGCTCTAGTAACATGGTCTCAGCTTGTTTCGCTCGTCCCCTCTCTTTTCTGGGGTATTTTCTTGGAGGTTACAACTACCATTCAGCGCATACCTTGACCATGTCATTTAATCACATTGTAGGATAAATGACTGTCTCTTCATACCGGAGGAGGCAGTCTTTTATCTGACAACGTATATGAAGGGCATGATCAAGCTCTGTACTTATATTTAGAACAGTTATGCAGTGCATATTATTTGAGCGCGATAGCGTAAAATAGCTCGTTTCGCAGAAATGGCGATGTCTACGTCGCTGCTTGTGAGCAAAAAATATCTTGTCCGTGACAAAAAGTAAAAAAAAAACCTGTCAATTGAAAAAAAATACAAGAAAACTTCAATACGAGTACTAAATGAACCAAGACTTTCTGAGTGGCAGTCTGGTGATCTACCAGAGGCATGCGAATTATTTAAACTGATTAAAAACACAATATAAATGTCATGTAGTAGAAATTCTCATCGATATTGCGTATAACCGAAAAAAAACGAGGCCTTACGTTCAGATTTCTTCGGTTCATTCCCTTTAACGCACGTTGTATTAAGTGGTATACGCGTAGAATTGTGCCAGTTGTCCAAACATGAGGAACACGCCACGAGTGGTTGTTTTGAAGGCCTACTCAGTACGGAGCGCTCAAACATATCTTCGGGTGTCGCTTTACGCACGCGCTTAGGGCCCTTCGCGGATTGACCTAGTTGGCATATGACACTTGCACTTTCAATAGACATTCAATTGATATGTGCAGTTTAACGTCTCACGAGATAAAGAGAGAAAGTTTATTTACAGAAAGGCAGAGAGGTCGGCCTGAGCGACAGCTTGCTCTAGCCTGCTACTCTACACTGGGGGAAGGGAAAGGGGAAAAGAAAGAAGAATGGATGACGCTGGTGAGATAGAGAGGTGAGTATGTAGTGTTATTTCTAGCTGTGACACATTTTATAGCCGCGCATATAGTCCAGTTGTTTCCAAAAAGGTAATAACTGCTTTTGTGACCGCAGTTGCACTGTTGGTGTCTTGCCAAGGGCCCAACACGGTCTCATCAGTTATTGACCTACTGTGATATAGTTCAGTAGAAGAAATCAGTGTTTGTCGTTCACGTGCGTATGCTTTGCAGACACAAAATATGTACTCAAGCGTTTCTGGCACATCACAGTGTTCACAATTAGAACCGGTGTCACTGCGACCGATATGTGCGTAACGTCTTGTGTACGCCACACCAAGACGAATGCGGTGGATCATACTTGTGACTTGCCGTTTCAATTTAGGGGGCATGCAGAACCTCATTTCCGGGTCCCATTTGTGAAGTCGCTGGTGTCGCCGTGCCGGTTTTTTCCAGTGCTGAAGTGTGTAGCTGCGCATCACGCAGCGAAGCAGGGCGTTCATGTCAGCTCGTGAAAACGCAATGCGTACTTCAGGGGCACTGCTTAAGGCATTTTTAGCTTCAGCGTCTGCCTCTTCGTTTCCCATCACGCCGAAATAAGTGGGAATCCACTTGAAAGTGATAAGATGGCCATTTGTTGAAGTAACCTGAATAAGTTTCGTGATTTCTATTGCCAAGCTGTAATACGGACCTTGCTTCATGATGCAATTATTTGTTTGCAAAGCAGGTTTGGTATCACAGAAAATCGTCCAGGCTCGAGGTCGCTCTCCGGAAATAAATCTTATTGCCACCCGGATAGCGACAAGCTCTGCGGCAGTTGATGTGGTTTTATGGTCAACATTGAATCGTTGAGCGATATCCATGTCTGGGATGACAAATGCTGTGGCGGAGGTGTTTAGCGTGGTGGATCCGTCGGTGTACACGTGCAGAGAATCACTGTACGTTGTATAAATGTGATATAAGGTCAGTTGTCTGAGGCCAACAGAAGAAATGAGCGACTTCTTTGTAATTCCAGGTATCGTTAAACAAACAGGCGGTTTAGGCAGGACCCATGGAGGCACTGCCGGGGCCTTTGTTGGGGAAAACCTTGATGGTATAATATTCTCATGCCGCGATATTACTCTTGAGAAACTGCAATCTGGGTGAGTGGCGGTGTCACAGGTCCCGTTAATTCGGGAGGCGATCGCCGGGCTAATTCCAAGGGCCGAAGTATCGGCACCCCGAACCGCACCACGATAGCGTGGACAATTTAGAAGTGGTCCTTTTTGGCGCGCCAGCGGACGCCGACTGTGGCCCAAAGAACAAGTCAGAGCCGAGAGTTGATAAACAAAACAAAATTATATTCTCTATAATGGCAGATCAAAAACAATACACAAGTATGTTCACTCCACAATAGTTGAGTGCAATATGTCACCAACCAAAAAACGTACTACACAGTACAATCAGCCACACTCGAAACAACGGACACAGACAACAATATGCACTACAATGCAGTCGCATGCATTGAACAACCAAGACACTTAAAGACTAAAGAGATAGAGAACCTATTCAGTCCAAACTTCTTGGAACAAAAGTCTGTATGATACTCTTCCGAGAATCACTCACTCAAAGTCCAGCGTTGTTGTCGTTCCGCTGCCCCCGAAGTTTCTCTTCCAGGAAACCTCGCGTCTTCAATTGGCCACTCTCCAAGCTTCAACCTCCTTCGCCGGAAACACGTCGGCTTCCCACACGCAGCTGTGGCCACGCGTCTTCGCTCGCTAGCGGTAGACACGCACTCTTGCCTGTAGCTCGAGTTTTCACCCCTCAGGTGGAAATCCTTTTCTTCTCCCCCTTTGTCACTCAAGACAAAAGGCTTCGCCCACAAGGCGGTGCACCCTACGCACTCTGGCGCATACTTTCTTTTTTTCCTGCTTTGTCACTAAGGACAAAACCTTCACCGACAGACGCGGCGGGATACCCTACGCACTCTGGCGTTAACTTCCATCTTCTGCTGATCTCCCATCTCCGCTGCTCGATTAAATACCTTCCACGCGAGATTCCAGAAAGTTCTCATCATTTCGTCAGCGCGATACGCAGCGAAGGCTGGGGAAAGGGCGAGACGGTAAGAGGGCCGTCCACGACGGATGACGCAACCCTGCATCACCACGCCCCTTTCCATCGAGAACATTCTAGGGCTTGCTCGGGTGCCGATGAGAGGAGGTTCGTCGGCGAACCCACGCTTCCGAGGGAGAAGGACGCGCGCCCGGGGAGTCTTTGGATGCTTGTTTCCTTTTTTTTATCATTGACCTCTCGGCGCTTCGTCGCGAGGACTTGCCGGCGCGCCCGTTTTTGAGCGCTCGTTTTGTGACAGGCGGGTAGTACTGACAGTGGGTGCGGTCTTTGTCTAAGCAATCGGAGGTAAACTCTAAGTGGCTTGCAGAGCATGTATACACTGATGGGACAAGCCCGAGCCTCTGCGATTGTCCCATTTGTTGAAGTAAAGCGCGGTAGACCCAAGCATCTTCGTAAGCATTGAGCTTGAACACTCTCTAGCGTCTTCACCCAACTAGGTCTCATATTGGAGAGCACCTGCATGCTGTATCGAATGTATCCCACAATTAGAGCATTATACAATTGAAGTAGCAATGATTCTGATGGGCCCCATCTTGCTCCTGCTACGTGGCGAAGAACGAGAGCAAAGCTCTTCAATTTAGATTTAAGTACTGCGGCATGCCTCATCCACGATAGATCTCTGTGTACGACAACCCCAAGGAACTTGTGGTGCGTTAAAGCAGGTATCGCTGTCCCATTAATAAATATCGGGTATTGCGACATATGCTTGCGCGTGAACGCAAGCACTGCGCATTTGTCGATTGAAAGAGTGAGCCCCTGACGTCGTAGATATTTGTATGTGATCGTCCCTGCACGCTGCAGTCGAGCTCGCAATTGCGGACGGGTAGTTCCGGATGCCCATATGCATGTCATCAGCGAATGCACTGATCTTCACCGTGCTGGGAAGCTCTGCTGCTAGGCCGATCATTGTGACATTGAATAGGATCGGGCTGAGAACACCTCCTTGGGGAACACCACGATGAACATTAAGTCAATCGGTGTCTCCGTCATTTGTCGTCATGTAAATGATGCGGTCCCTAAGGTAGCTAAAAATCCAAGTCTAGGAAGAAAAAATCCAATGTCTAGGAAGACCGCCACCCCTAGTCTGCGTCGGCTTCTTTCCTCTTCAACGCTGGTGATCAAGTCGACCACACCATCAGTTGCAGATCGGCCTCTTTTGATGAAGCCGTTCATAAATGCAGGAAAGAAGTTGTTGCTCTCTAGAAGCCACTCTAATCATGACAGTACCATTCTTCCCATTACTTTCCTGACGCAGCTGGCTAAGGCGATTGGTCTGTAGGAGGAAAGTGCATAAGGACACTTCCCCGGCTTAAACAATGCCATAATGCGACTGCATTTCCAATTAGCTGGGACTTCTCCTGACTCCCATGAGGTGTTATAATGAGATAACAGGATACGTCGTGCTTCTGCATCCAGATGGTTGAGTGCAGCATACGTGATTCCATCAGGTCCTGGTGCCGATGATCGGTGGGAGGCAGAAATCGCAGCGTCAAGCTCATGCATTGTAAAACGTACATCAAGGCATTCGTCAGACGATGGAGGCGCAATGGTAGTAAGAGGCTCATTAGTGGCAAGACCATCAGTGGGGTCCACGATGAAGCTAGAGTAGTCACTGGCTATCTCAACTTCTGTCCGCCCCTGATGTAGAGCAACAGCTTGAAATTGTTGACGTTGTCGGGGAGTTGTCTGCAAACTTCGTACCACCCGCCAGATCTTAGATAGAGGTTGCCTGGGGTCCAGAGATCCACAGAATCTTCTCCAACGCTGCCTGTCAATCTTGTCAAGGTGCCGAAGAACATGTCGTTGAGCTCGACGACAGGCGGAAAGGTCTGAAGGCGACTTCGTTCGTCTGTATCGGCTTTCGGCACGGCGACGGATTGCACGAAGAGCCTCGTATTTGGAGTCAACTGCTGATCTCTGCATCGGTAAGTTAACCTGTTTGGTTGTGTCACGCAGTGAAGAAGCAATGATGTTCTCTACCTCGGATGGATCAGTCGTGTGCTCACAGCCAGACTTGACAGATGCCGTGAATAGTGTCTAGTCGGTTTGACGGATGTAGCGTGTGTGCGTGCGGCGAAACCACCTGAAATAAACATAGGTTGGAAGGTGTCACTGCCGCGAGTGTCCAAATCTGAGCACCTACATGCGGAAGACAGAAGGCTTCGAGAAACGAAACAGAGGTCGAGGCAGCTGCTGTAGGACGTGCCACGAACAAATGTAGGTGATCCGTCGTTGAGTACGCTTAGTCCATAGTTGCATACAAAATTGGCCAAATCCCTTCCGCGATAATTCGTTGTAGTGCTACCCCAGAGAGGATGATCTGCATTAAAATCGCAAATCACAATGTGTGGCCTTTGTGCTGATTGAAGAATGGTCCCTAGGTGGAAGCAGTCCATCTGTGCACTTGGGTGTATGTATCTTCCTATTACTGAGAATGTCCACTTTTTATGTGTTATAGTCAGGCTCACGTAATCATTGCTGGTATGCGACGTGACTTCATGTCCCAAGAACGTCAAATCACGGCGCATACAAACGAGAACTTTGCTCGTTCGTTGATCACTGCGGGACCAAATCTGGATATATCCAGATATACGAAAAAATGAAACCATATTCGGTTCACATATAACAATAACAGGAAAGTGATATTTAAAAACCCATTGTCTGAAGTCTGACAGACGGCCACGTAGGCCACGAGCATTCCATTGCATAACAAGCGACTGGCGCATGCGTTCTTCGAACATCAATGCCAAGTTCACATACTGAAGAACCAGTAGAAGAGGCTCCAAAGCCTCAAGTAGCTGCATAGCCGCCTTAGCAGCGGGAGTGTTTATGCTGCTGAGGATCCTACGCATCGAACCAATCAAATTTTTAAGCACAGTCTTGACATCTACGTTGTCCATCTTCTTGTTTTCTTCATTGGGGGTAGGGGCACTATGTGATGATGGTGGTACCGTAGGTCTTGACGGTAGTAAAGGCCACTGAGTTTCCGACGTGGTGAGAGCCAATGACTGGTTACATTGTACTTGCGTGGACTGTCTTGGCATTTGAGCATCTCTATCCTCCTTTCTGGCCGACAAAAGTAAGCTAGGAGGTGGTGAAGGCACAGTTTTGTGTGTCGAATACGATAAGCTATGAGCACTGCTGCTTCGTTTGCGTCGGTGTCGCGAACGACGTCTACGGCGCCGTACAGCCCTTGCAGCTCCTCTGTGAGTGGAGGGGTCTCGAACCATCTTCTTCAGGATACTAATTTCATTCTTCATTTTGGGACATTCCTTTGATGTTGCGTCGTGGGCGCCTGAGCAGTTTGGGCATTTTGCCACAGAATTGCAGTTATCACCATCATGAAGGCCACCGCAATGCTTGCAGGTTACTGCACCCTTGCAAACTGCACTAACGTGCCCGAATTTTGTGCATTTATGACATTGCAAAGGTTTTGGTACGTAACGACGTACCGGCTGCCTCACGTATCCAACTTTCACATGTGTGGGTAGCGTCTTCGACTGAAACACTACTTTAACACATCGCGTGCGTCCAAAGCGGTGGAAACCAAGCACGGGAGCCGACGATGACAGCAGTTTTTCGAGACTTGAGTCTGTTATCTCCTCATACACATCGTATATAACTCCTGTTGTCGTTTCTTCGTCGTACGCGGAGAATGTGCGAACCGGAATGTTTCCTAATTGAACAATCGCTTTCAGCGTGTCCAATAAGGCCTTCGTAGTGACCTCCACGGACAGTATGTTCTTTCGAGTATTTATCCGTATTTCTACGACTTTCCCTGGAGCGATGAGCTCAAAGTACTACGACAGGCTCTCCGCCCCACCGCGGTGGTCTTGTGGCTAAGGTACTCGGCTGCTGACCCGCAGTGCGTGGGATCAAATCCCGGCTGCGGCGGCTGCATTTCCGATGGAGGCGGAAATGTTGTAGGCCCGTGTGCTCAGATTTGGGTGCACGTTAAAGAATCCCAGTCGGTCAAAATTTCCGGAGTCCTCCACTACGGTGTTTCTCATAATCATATTGTGGTTTTGGGACGTTAAACCTCACAAATCAATCAATAAATCAATCAATGCGACAGGCTCTGCCTATTTAGAGAGTTCAAGATGCCTGTCTTCAATGTTAGCACATACGAAATGGTGTACAACCACATGCTACTCGCCTTTGTCTGTGCTTGCCGGCCAGTCAGCGACGTCCAGTTGATTTTCCTCTTCAGGCGTCGGCTTGGTACGACTACGTAGTCGCTGTCCGAAGCGATATCTTCAACGGAGGAGTCATTAAAATTGTCAACGTGGACCACGCTTGGGCCGGTGTGAGAGCTTGCGTCAGACGCACTATGACGTGGTCGGCCCATTCCCGGTTGCTGGAAGGTGTTTTGATCCCCCATTCTAGGGGGGAACGTCCCTCCGAGGAGTGTCGATTATTGAGAAATCTTGGCAAAATAATTAGAAAACTCACAGAGCTCGAAGCAGAGGCTGTTCTCTGTGACAACTACTTAACGTCTCAAAGTCACTATATGAATATCAAAGACGCCGTAGGGGAGGGCTTCGGAAATTTCGGCTACTTAGGGTTCTTTATCATGCACTCAAATCTGAGCACACGAGCCTACAGCATTTATTAGACATTCTACCGTAGGTTGAAAAGCCCATTGTTACACGCATAGTCATTCGTTCCCTCATGGAATGGTTCAGACATACACCAAGACCGAAGCAAGGCTAGTGATTCAGAAGGTGATTCGCACAGGGCCCCGTTACGCTATCGTGGTCAACTCTTGAAGGCGAACCTCGAGTGTCATCCAAGTTTTGGATTTGCTGTATTTGTAACTCTGGTGTAATTGTTTCACACAATATGTACATATTACTCACTGGCATCACCTCTACCATATTCACTAATTGCTGTTAGATGTAATACCAATATTATTATTACAATAATAATAAATATATAAATAACAGTAATAGCAATAATAATAATACGATTATAATAGCCATTGAGCCGGGATTTCAGTCGCTCTCTTTCTCTTCGCGCCGCTTGGTTCTTTAATAGGCCCTCGGCTTCTTTTGCATCAACGAGTAGTACGAAGCATTCAATCAGGAGCCGCCGCTGATCACTGGCTGGAATCGGAACCGTGGGTGAGGGGTGCTTGCCATGCTTTGCGTAAGATGTACCTCAAGAAATGCCGCTTATTGCATCAGATTGGCAGGAATCAGACCCGTGGGTTAGGGGGCTTGCCATGGGCTGAGTAATTCGCGCCGCAAGAGATGCCGTTGAGTGCATAATCTTGGCTCGCACGCAAGTTTGGACGCTGATTGCATCAGCCAGTCTATTGATGTTGACGCCACTTGCACCAGACGGCACCAGCTTGAATACTTTGCAGAAGCAATGGAGCTAGGTTTGGACTCCCAGACAAAACAGCGCTCTTGTCGCCGGAAAGACGAGCTGCTTCCACGTGGCCCAGATGTCGGGCACGCTCCTTCACCAGGTCTCTCCACGTTCCCCTCCAGGGCAATGGCGAGGATGTAGCTCCAGGCTCAGTTCCGTGAACACATCCCATTCATGAGGGTGGATCCCAGCTTCACTGGCTTGTCACCACAACTTGTGGGGTAGCTTCGCTCGTCTCTTCTGACAATTTTTGGTCTCAGAACTTGTCGATGGTTCTGCCACACGTCAAGAACGGTTGATAAAAACAGACAACACACTACACAAGCAACTGCCCTCGGTCATTCAACAGAACACCAGACCATATAGCATAGTATATTACTAGCGATGTGTGTATCAAAATTTTGTTTCCTCTACATAAAAGGCACAAGTGGGACACAAAACTCCTAAAAAGAGTGCACAAGAGTTTTCACGTGCAGCATATGCAATTAAGTAGGATACAACATAAAGTTCGCCGCTTGTGATTACTGTTATTCCGCAGTGTGTCTGCTCTCTCCCACCTCACCTTACAAGGGTGGAGGAACTTGTGTTTAGGATCTTTCGGGTTGCGGTGGTCCTTACACCGGTCGTTATATCATCATGGAAACAAACTGGTCGCATTTACCAGTTTGTGATGCTTGTCCATATCTCACCACTTTAGTGATGCAAGAAAAAGCATACCAGCTTTTATGAACATGTTGAAGGAACATGACAGCGGGAACGTTCGCGTACCCTTCTTCAAGCCGTCCTTCGCTATAGTGAACCAACCAGTTTCAACCACTGAATACATGATAACAGAATCCACAAGAAGCTACTTCACTTCACACACAGCACCAGCCTAGCGGCGCACATTTATTGCACATACACGAAAAAAAAAATTATGATGCCTTATGGGCAAGGCTATGTCGCAATAAAAAGAAAAAGAGATCTATCAGGATGGAAGCGCTAAGCTAAAGCTGTGGATTAGGACAAAAGTATGCCCGTACTCGCCAGCGAAAGACCGAAAGGACAGCTGTAGAAGGTAATATCTAAAACGCACGGCTAAATAAATCTGCGTTAGTGTTTAGCTTTCCTTTCTTGTAGTGCAACAAACATCTGTATTGTGCAGTTGGAGAATGATCCTCCACCTCAATAACCCGCCACTTTCAGGCGACATGTTATTCAACCAGGCTAGTGGACAGTGGCCCTTTCCGACCACAAACTGTAAACCAGACACATAACAGGCCAGCTTTTGGACGGCCTACACGATGTAGGCGCATTCGTTTCCTGAGGTACATCATGTCTCTTCGCTGCTGCTTAGTTTTCGGTTTAAATACAAAACAGGCTTTTCGTTGCCAGCGATGCCTTCCTTGCGCCATATTGCTCCAATGCCACGATCACTAGCGCCGCGTTGCACGAAGAAGTTTTTAGAAGAGTCAGGTGCCATGAGAACAGGGTTTTCGCTCAAGGCTTGTTTCAGCTTGCAAAACACATTCTCATTTTCTGAGTCGCACGCCACTTTAACCACCTCCGATTTTCGAAGGGCGTCCGTTGGAGAGCGGACACTGGAAGAGTATTTTTGCACGCAATGCTGATACTATACGCAGGTACAGCCTCATCTTTCAATTTTGGGATCGGTCGTAGATAATTCACGACAGCGGCTACCTTAATTTCTGGATGTCTACGCCGGCCACGCCCAACAGCGTGTCCCAATTAAGACACCCCAAAACATCCTAGGTGATTTTAGTAGGGTTCGCGATAAGAAAAGCTACTTCAAACTTGTTCAGCACGACTCGTAAATGCTCTACATGTACTTGTTAGCTATTCGAAAAGATGGTGACATTTTCAAGATACGGCAGTGCGCACTCGGAGAGGTCATCAGGAGTGCGGTCCATTAAGCTCGAAAAACAATAGGGTGTGCTTTTCATTTAGAAACTAAGCATAAGTGGACGAAACGTTCCAAAAGGAGAAACAAATGCGGCATAGCAGCTGGCACGCTCCGTAAGGGGGACACGCGCACGGTGCAACGTGCACGAAAATGTAAATAGACTGTGACACTCTTTCTACCCTTTTCCCGGCACTTGAACCAATATTGTGAGGCTTGTTTTTGACAGGCTTCACATCAATAATGTCGTTTATGTATGGGACCCCAATACCAATCAAGCCGCACCCATCACTAATCACGCTGCGCTATCTCAATCCTCTTCCGCTACGGTATGACTGCAGCCCAACCCTACCCCCCGTTCAACAATTAACCATTCCTTATCATCGCACCAAAGATGTTCTGGTGGTGTTCGTTTTTTGTACACGAACATTAGAAGCGTTCAGTCCAAAAGCATTCCGTTGTCATCCCTCGTTGATTCTTGCACACCAACCATTGTCGCACTAACTGAAACGTGGCTAAACGATGACATTCCTGACAGCAGTATTTTTCTCACGTGGGCAGATTACAAATTTTTTCGTTGTGATAGGAAACATGGAAGGGGAGGTGGCGTACTTCTGGCGATAAAAAATGATGTGCTTGCAGTACCTGTTCCGGTTACCTCGTTTTTGGAATGTGTATGGGTATCCCTGAAGTGTGGCGGCCGCGTCATACTTATTGGTGTTTTTTACCGCCCCCCAGATGCAAATACTGACTTTTCTAATGAATTTACCCGTGTCTTGACGCTACTGTGTTCTCGTTTTCCTAATTCTCTCTTAATAATTTTTGGCGATTTTAATTTTCCGAGCATTTGCTGGTCAACTCTATCCGTTAGGGATGGTCAAAGTGAAGCTCATAATTTCGTCCAGTCTTCTCTCGACTTTTCCCTGGCTCAGCTAATTACTCATCCCACGCGGTGTTCCGCCACATCAGCTAATATTCTAGACCTAGTATTTACCAACAACCCTGATATTTTTTCTGAAATTACTCATCTTGACGGGCTTTCTGATCACGACGTCCTTACTGGAAGCGTCCGGATTTCCCCTAATAAGCGCAAAACTACCAATAAGCAAATAAGGTGCTATAATAGAGCTGATTACGATAGCATTAATAATGAACTCCTGTCTTTCTCAAATAACTTTTTAGGAGGGTATTTATCCCGATTCGTTGAAGATAATTGGCTCATGTTTAAAAATGCACTTACCAACTTAATCAGCGGGTTCATTCCCCTTATCACCATCAAAACTGTAAACACCGCACCATGGTATAACCAACAGCTTCGACGTCTCAATAACAAAAAGAAAAGACTTTACCGCCACGCCAATAAAATAGACCCCCTTTCTGTTTCCTGGTTACGCTACAAAACATGTGATAAGGAATATCAGTCACTGCTCACATCAACTCGACGTCATTTCTTCAAACATGACTTAACATCTATGCTATTAAATAACCCTCGGAAATTTTGGCGTGTCATCAATCCTGTTGATCATCCTGATATAGTCCTTACCACCAGTAATAACAGCATCATTCCCACGTCTCAGTGCGCACAAGTTTTAAACGACGCATTCATTTCGGTATTCACGTGTGAAGACATCCCGTCATGCCCGAAAGTTAACCTAATTCCTGATATCAGCATGCCAGAAATAATAGTCAGTGAAGCGGGTATATTCTCCTTACTAAATAAACTCAAAATTTCTACTGCTTCTGATCATGTCGGCTTTAATAATAAGATACTAAAGAATATATCAGCTAGCATTTGTCCCATACTGGCCGCCCTTTTTTCACAATCGTTATCATTAGGCTGCATCCCACATGACTGGCGAATCGCTAAAGTAATTCCCATCTTCAAGTCTGGTGAACGCTCATCGCCATTAAACTATCGTCCCATCTCATTAACCAGTACCATTTGTAAAATTCTTGAACATATAATCCACACCCAAGTGATTAACTACCTGGAAGATCATAACATTATACATAAATATCAGCATGGCTTTCGCCGAGGATACTCATGTGACACGCAGCTCGCCGGCTTCATTCATGACATTCATTCAGCTCTCGACGGTGGATCCCAGGTTGATGCTATTTTTCTCGACTTTTCAAAAGCTTTTGACCGTATCCCTCATCACCGGCTTCTAACCAAACTGTCTAGGCTTAACATTCACCCTAACATTTTGGCATGGGTAAAAGATTTCCTTTCTTCTAGAACACAGTTCACGTCCGCTAACAATTGTAACTCTTCCTTCAGACCAGTAACTTCTGGAGTCCCACAGGATAGCGTACTTGGTCCACTACTGTTTCTAATCTACATTAATGACTTGCCATCCTGTGTCTCATCCCGAATTAGAATTTTTGCTGACGACTGTGTGGTTTACCGAATAATTTCCTCTGACAATGACCGGAAGGCTTTGCAAACTGATCTAAATGCTATTAATGTATGGTGCTCATCTTGGCTAATGACCCTAAACTGCTCTAAAACGAAGTTTATGTCTTTCAGTAAACACGTAACCCGGATTACTACCTCCTACATGTTGAATAATACTAGTGTTGACCTCGTCTCCACTTATAAATATCTTGGAATTCATTTGCAACCTGATTTGACATGGCACTACCATATAAAACTCACCCTGGCGGCTGCTAACCGGTCTTTCGGATTTCTCAAGCGTAACCTTAAACAGGCTCCTCCTAACATACGCAAACTTGCATTTACTACACTAATACGTCCAAAATTAGAATATGCATCAGCCATTTGGGATCCCGAACGTGCTTACATCATAACCGACATTGAATCACTGCAAAATCGTGCCGCTCGCTTCATATTTTCAGATTATTCACGTCATTCCAGCGTCACAGCACTAAAACGCCGAGCAGAGCTACCCGAACTATTCCATCGTCGCAAACTTGCACGCCTATCACTTTTCCATAAACTTTATCACCACGTGTCACTTCACAGCGATTTCTTCGAGCCACCTGCCGTTATTTTTCCTCGCCGCGATCACCCCTACAAAGTTAAACGCTTAAACTGTAAGTCATCTGCTTTTTCCAAGTCATTCATTCCGCGTACCATAATCGATTGGAATAAACTACCATCACACATTTCCTTAGAAAAAAACGCCACTAAATTTCAAGAACTAATTCAAAATACTGATATCATCTAACTTTTGCTTTTTTACTTGTTTTTCCCTCTTTTCTATAACGTGCAGAGCACACGTGTAGTATTCTTACCTTGTTTCAGCTTATTTGAGGTGTGATGAGTGAGTGTATATTTTTTATTCGTTTTTGAGTGTACGTTTTTTTTTTCAAGTGTATTGATTATTTTTTCTTGCATTTTCATAGGTTGTTCACTAGGTACTCATCTGTATTCTAATGATTTGTTGCCTATTCTTTTCTCTATTTTTTGCTGTCTTTACCAGTTACTAGTTATAACATATATCTCAACCTTAGTCTGTATTTAATTTGAATTTTTTTTACTTTTTTCTCGTTTTTGACTTTTATTGTTTATTTTGCTCATGTAACCCCCCTATGTAATACCCTCTCACGAGGGCCTTTAGGGGTATTATGAATAAATAAATAAATAAATTAGAGGAGGTGTCTAGTCACTCTCACCCGGTACTTTGACTCCCGTCTGAAGCATTATATTGGTCTCCCCTTTCACGATGTGCTTTTCCAGGGGAACATCAATACGGCTTGCTACAGATTGGTTTCTCACAGGTTAGCTCGATAACGTGTTTAATCACCGTCTTTTTTAGGACGATCCGAAAACACGTCTTTAAACTCGGAAACTCAAATCCTCCTTCTGGACTTCACTTAACCTTGGCTCCAGGTTCAACTCCGCAAATATTACCTTTGATCCCGTTTCGGTTACATTACTAGGGGTCAAAATTTTGCTGCTTCTTCCTCTGACGCCTTTTTCCCACTGCTCCCAATTTCACTTTTTCTGTTAGCAATTTAATAGAGAAGAGTTCACGCTGCTCTCAAATGAGCGTTTCTTGATCAACACTTGACAGCTCACACCAGCTTTTAGCTACAGGGGAGAGCGCAGTGCTGGTCTCGCCCAATGGCACCATTTCTGTACCACCACTCACAAAGACCACGCTACCCACTTCGGCTACGGGCGGCTCGAATAACTCAACAATAGTGTTTCCTGTCCGCAGCTCGGACGCCTTTGCAGGTGGTGTTTTACTGCATTGAACAAGATTGAGTTCTTGCGAAAGCTTCCAAGTTTGCGATCGTGTAAGGGCCATGTAGTTCAAGTTGAAAAAAAAAACGATTTACCCTTCTATTTGAGAAGCGGCACATTTATTAAAAAAATAGCAAAAACGATCAGGAAGCTCAGCTGACCGCCGCTTTGGTGTGAAGCTTACCGAAAGACCTTTCATTGCCAACTATAGCGATCGGTAAACAAGCAGTCTGCTCCTTGATGACTTGCTTAATCTACGTGCATTTTCCTGTTAAGTCGTCAGGATTTATAAACGAAGGATGAAGAATGTCCATGGTTGCCAATGAGTCTCAGAGTGCCCGAAACGTTTTTCCCACCCGCACTAGTTTCCTGGACATAGCGCTTTCTAACAACCGCATGTTTTTTTAGACTCTATGATTGTTGCGAAAGCAAACGTTTCTGTACAATTAAACGCGATGTGCCCTTCCTTTTTACAGTTATAGCTATAGTACCCGCTTTCGTGACTCAAACTCCTGTGTGGTATCAGTGCACTGTTCAGGAAGCTCACTCGATTTCTGCGCTTCCGTATCCCCTTCCTCTACAGTGTCCTTCATCAGAGACGGGTCCTTTCTGAATTTACATTGCGGAGTGGGCTTCGGTTTATCAGGTTTCTCTGGAAAGACCCGTTTTTTTTCGCTTTTTTCAACGCGTGCTGCCCTGTAGTGCAAATTTTGACAAATACAGCATTCCTAAGCTAACTCTGCTGCCTTGTTTATCTGCACTTGGCCAATGTTTATAGCCAGTGTTGCTCTTCAGCCATTCAAATAAATTGGCTTTAGGACAAAATGGCGAAGGAAACGTATGACTTATTGCACTTTTTCGGATACCGGCTCTTTTGTCGGAAAGAATCGGGTAAGAACTTATCACATCTCAAGAGAACTTCCTTAACCTCGTCATAGGTTTCAAACGCATCCCTGGACAAGCATTTTTTCCCGTCGGGTGCTTTTTCTGAAAGTATAGAACTAACAGGTCCAGCACCCAAAGAGGCCGCTCAATTGCATTTCGCTCACAGACGTCTTCGAACTTGACGAGATACTTCACCGTGTCTTCGCCTACTACGAACAGTGAGAGTTAATCGGGGATTATATGACCGCTGACCTGAACCGTCGCAGAAGCAAGGCAATAGGCGCGCGTGAACACTGTAAGAGCGCCAAATCTATTCTTTTCAACTCAAGAAGCTCCTATCATTTGGCGTCCTCATGGCGTTCTCGTATTTCAGCCTCCTCACGGTCGCGGAGTTCTCGCCTTTCTGTGTCCTCTCGCTGTTCTCTCTTTTCAACCTCCTCCGGCGTTCTTTGATATCCGACCAAGCCTCATCGACTTCCTCAGCCACTACTCCCTTCTTCTTCATGATCTCTGGAATCGCTGGCTTTCGTTTTGCACGGCCCAGAGTAAGGTCATGTTCCTTGTAAATTTCGAAAAAAGGTCCTTCACTTTAAGGTTTTTCATTGTTCATACTAGCCTCTTGTTGCTTGCCCTTGTTTCGAATCTACTTGCCATACAACTATAAGTCTACTAGCAAGACACGCAAGCAATTTTATACACTACCATGCTTACACCCTCTGCTATACTTTGGTGTCAAAGCACTCTTTCCTGGCCTGAAACAATCAAAGCTCACTCCAATGCTTCACACTGACTTTCTTTAGACTGCTCTTATTTGTGCTGGAGCAGTCTGGTGAACTGAGGGGCGAAAATTGGACGATTACACGTCCAGAGGGAATCGATAATATACGTAGCACGAGTAAGGAAGGTTGAAATGTCCCCTTAAATTCACCACAATGTTACGAGGCGGACGCAAATTATGTCGCACATGACTTTCATGTCAAGATTATCCTGTTTACTTCTGTCATTTAACTTCGTTGTCTATTCACGCCATGTGATACCGAATTGGGTACTTGTTGAGCTAGCGAAATGGCTGCGAGCCGCAAAATTATTGGTCTGTCTATCTGTACATTTGCGGGTCCTCGAGACGGCACCAGCCAATATCCCAAGCGGCCGACCCCACCCGCAGCGCTCACCAATGTTGCTCAAGCTTCGGCATTCATACTTCGGCGATTGTCAATTAAAAAGCAATTATTGCGGATATCTGAGGCACCATAACAACACGTATATATTCTGTATGTGCGTCGTTTACTTGAAAAGGCATACATAAGTAATTCTAAAAACCGTAGCGTTTATCACGCTGCGCTAACCATGCAACGCTTGCGCGAAAAGGCGAGTGCTTCCAACGTTTTGCTGAGACGACTAGGTGGTGGCACCTACCTGTCGCCTTGCGTTCATCACCTTATCACCTCTGAGACGTGCGAGCACACCCGTCTCAGAGGTGAGAGGGTGTTGCTAATAGTACTGCTAATACTACTACTATTACTACTAAGTAATAGTACTACTGCGACTATTGTTGCTCCTACTGCTACAACTGCTGCCGCTGCTCTTCCTCTCCCTCCTACTCCTCATCCTTCACCTCCTACTACTGCTACTAGGTACGTACAACTTGCATTACAGTGGGACACTAAAAACACAGGCAGAAGGAAGGAGAAAACGAGAAAGAAAAGACGGCGCTGGCTATGAAGTGATTTTTTATTGAAAATTGAATTGTGAAGCATATATATAGCACATGTAAAAATTGTGAGATGCGCAAGACACGCGAGACATTCTGGCAGCGTTGTCATACATAAATACATTGAATATCGACACAAGTAATCAAATTCCTTCTCGTGCAGAAAAACAGACGATTCAATGATAGAGGTCTTGTCTCTAATCAATATGTTATAAGCCTCAGCAACTTCTCTTACAAATTGATTCACGTGTTTAAATATGACGACGGTGTTTTAAAGATGACCATCACATAACCTGCAGTGGACTGGCAGGTGAAGTTGTGCAACCCTTTGCGTAAACCAAGTTCACGATGAATCCCAACCAACTGGCCCAACTTGCTGTCTTACTGCAATAGTACGACTGCTACAAGTACTGCTGCCTTAACTACTACTACTACTGCCACTACTACTACTACCACTACTACTACTACTGCTGCTGCTGCTAAAACTACTACTACTGCTGCTGCTGCTTGCTGCTGCTTCTGCTGCTGCTGGTACTAATATTACTGCTGCTAGGAAGATGGCAGAGAGCAGATTACACACCTTCACATTTATTTATTTCGATACCCTAAGGGCACGGAGGGCATCACACAGGAGTATCTTTAAGGAGTGAACGACAATGACATTTCAGGCATACAGTCATTAAAAAAGGAGAACTATATATGCAATGCAGAAACATCATATTCCAACTAAAGATAATATTAAGATACTTTCTAGGTTTGTTCACTTTCTAAAACCAACAAAATCAAACATGACATACAGTACAAAATACAATAAAACAATGAGGTTATTTACTGAGAAGTGTTATTACGGTCGAGAAACTTGTGGAGAGCTAACTGAAGACACTAATGATCGTCAAGAGTGGCGATGTTAGATGGCAGTTATTTCCTAAAATCTGCAAGAAGGGAATCCTAGTATATCTCAGTCTGAAAAAAAAAAAACGGTTTGACATCATGGGCGTGGTGTAACCTGAACAAAATGTGGTGCGCGGGTAAACTATGAGATCACGAAAAAGACGTGCTGCAATGGTAGAAGATGTGAAAGAAGGGTGACCGGGCATGTGTTCAACTCAAAGTGAGTCATGCATAATAAGAGTGGTTTTATTTTTTTGACACTTTGAAATCAAGAAGAAGGTCATAGGATGAACCAGGCTACTTTGTTTTGAACTGATTTGAGGTGATTATACCAGGCGACAAGATGGGGAGGCCAAATAACAGATGAGTATTCCAAGAAAGGAAAATGAGCGAGTTATGGGCAAATTAGCCGGTGTCACGGTTCGCGGGATGAAGGTATTGGTTCAAGATGCTGATCTTTTTTAAGACTTTAGAAGTATAGTGTATTATATGGAGTTGTTCCAGGACAAAGTCGAAATAAAGATTACATCTAAGTATATACATGTCGACATTGTGCCAATTGTGATATTGTCAATTGTGTACGAATTGGTGTAAAAATTTGTTGCCATATTAAAGGTGCTTTGTTTTATCTACTTTCATTTGCGTCTGCCTCACGGAGCACCAATCTATTAGTTTACAAGAGGCAGATTGTGAGTGAATAATGTTCGCAGGAGTCGAGGACCAGGTAACAGAATCGGAGCTCGTTTATGTACAGCTGGCGTGGTTTCCTGTCTGCGATTGAGCACAGCGAGGCATCTGCGCATTAGTGTAGCTGGCATGCCATCAGGGCCGTTCGGCTTCTTGTACTCTCAAGGCTTGGCTTGCTTCTTCTACCAGCTCGCATTTGAACCAGGTGAATCAGTGTTAAGAGCAGGAAAGGTCACGTGTTCTATAAAAGAAAGAAACCTGAAACGTCTCGAGGGTATTACAACGCTTTACTGACGGTGAAATGTCGGCCAGTGTGAAGGCATTCCATTATGGGGACATTACGTCGGCGCGGGAAACGTTCGTAAACATTTATTTCTAGTTTTCTTGTGGTCCCTGCCTTGTTTCACTCTTTCTTCATTTACACGTGATAACTCTTCTAACTTCATTTTAATTTGAATTTCAATGAAAGTATATTTTCGATGAGACTAATTTAAGTTTTTCGAACAGAAATTCGAATTGTGAAGACACCCGGGACATTACTTGCGTTTAACATGCGTGCATCTTCATTGATGGAACTACCGTATACAATACTGGAAATGATCGCGGATATAGTGGAAATAATGCCAGGTATATTAGCAACCATTATGGCTATAGTGTACAGCGGCGCGTGGCATGGTGTACGCTACATGGTATGATGGAAAGTAAGGTGGAGAGCACACTAAAACTAGTGGATACATCGGTAGGACATTGCACCAACTATTACGTGACTGCTTCAAAACGGCACGAGAATGGTGGGTGAGGAAAATGATGATTCACCATACTAGAGGAGCTAGGCCAAACCGTATCATCAGCAGTTATCTTTACAGACTCATTATCAGTATGTAATGCACTTTCTGCGGCAGCAAATTTAGAGCTGATGAATACGTTTCGGCATTTAGTATCAAAAAACATATCAAAACTGTGTTTGTCATGGGCACCAGGCCACCGTGTATGATATTTGAACGAAATGGCGGACTCTTTAGCAGCACTACCCCTGAGTGAGCCCACCATCCTAGTTTTGCCAGATACGGCTTACGTGACAGCGCTAAGGTTCCGAAATGTATGTTTGCAATGTGGAATAGGTAGTGTGGATAAATTTAGAGATTTCGAGCATTTAAGTTATTGCTGGAACAAACAGGGGTGTGTATCTCGCCAGTTAGAGGTCACTGACACCAGATTGCGCTGTACAGTTCCACAACTAAATTATTATCTTAACAAAGCTTGACTGAATACGTCACCGATGTGCATGTTTTGCAACGAAATTGAAACAATTGAGCAGTTCTTTTTTATTCTGTCGTCGTTACTCCTATCAGGAAAAAAGATTTTTAGTAGCCCTAATACAAAAGCTAGCAATACAAGTAAATGTACCAGTACTTTTATCACTTGGCGGCACTTCATTTGGTTACTGCCACAGGGATATATGCTCCACTGTGCATGACTACATCAATGCAACTAAAAGATTACCATGCTAGTGAACCCTAACCTTTTCAGATGTTTTGTTTAGAATTTGTAGCCATATCTGTCAGGAACAAGAGATGGTTTGACTGCTTTCTCAGCAAAAATTTAGTTTATTGGCAGTATTATCTCTAAACTAATGTTTAAGCTTGGCTTTAATTTCATTTTAGTTTCATTTAGGTATCCTTCCGCACGGTTCTTGGCCCATCCCCCTCTGTGTGTGAGCGCTATCCATCAGAGGTCATCAGCATCAGCATCAGCATAAGCCAAACCGTCAAGGCAGCAATGACGCTACAGCAGACAGCATCGGAAGTCAAACTTCTTGAGCCCGTCAGGAGTGACCACAGGCGTCGCAACGATCGTCCTTCGACATTTCTTTCCTAACATGACGACGCAATGCTACAAGTTGGTCTTTGCGTTGTGATTGTGTTTCTGCTGAAGGAGATAACTTTTTGCGGACTTTTTTTGGTGTGTGTTATGGTCAAGTCATTACATAAGGTGAAAGTTCTTGAATGAATATGATCTGTGGTATGCGCAATCGGAGCGAGCAGCTGCTGCCAATTCCGGAGCACCATTCCTTCGTTGCTGATAAACGTGATTAGTCTTGTAATACACCGTCTTAAACGCTTCCACACACCATCACTGAACAGCGGCGGAATCATATCTCGTAACGCCTTCTGTCACATGAAAAGTGAACGCGGCAGTTTGTGCACTTCAGGAACTCTTCTAAGAGGCTCTAGATCGACGGATGCCCACAAACGGGATTGTCAGCGTATGCCGACTGGTCAAGCCACTAGAAGACTGGCGGACGTCGCAAGAGTACGCCACTAAGCTTTTTCTTTGTTTTTTTAGAAAGTTAAGTGTGTGTGAGTGCTACTCTGTGTATGTTTTGAAATATTGTCATGGCTAGGCGCAGAGTTTTCTTAGGAGGGGGGGGGGCAAACGCGATGATTTTTTACAGCACACACCTCATCTTAGGTGGATGAATAGATGGATTGATATGGCTGTACCCTTTACATCGGGTGGTGCATAACGCCACCAAGCCGCAATACTTAGTGAACCAAAAACCAGATTAATTTTTTTTCCTTTAAATAGTGAGGTTGAGGAGTCGTCCATTGCAGTTAAGGGTTTAATTTTCACTCGTGCCTTGACTTTAGCCACCAATCACATAATCTCTTTCAAGTTAATTCTATTCGCTTAAAGTCTATTTTGCCCTCCCGGTCCCTAAACCCCAGTGCTTTGAATAACTCAGTGCCATCATCCTGAACTATAAGGTGAAGCCCTTTACAGAGCATTATCAAGTGTTTGGCAGTTTTCTCTTCCTCTCCACATGCACTGCATACCGTGTCTACCCCTTCGTACTTGGCCCGATATGTCTTGGTTCGCAATACCCCGTCCTGGCCTACAGCAGTAGAGAACTACCCCGAGTATTATCGTAGACATTTTCCTTGGCAATTTCCTGCCTAAATGTTCGATAGATCTCTAATGCGGACTTCTTAATCATGTCTATTCTCCACATATCGGTCTCAGCTTCCTTCACCTTGTTCTTAACCGGCAATTCTTTTTGGTTAGGCCCCCTTCTCTTTTCTAAGTGTTTACCCGTCAATTTCCTGGTTCGCTTCCTCCCTTTTGTATCGACATTCTTTATGTACAAGTAGCTGAATACCTTTCTAGCCCAACGCTCCTCCACATTTCTCTCTATCGCTTCTCAAACTTTATTTTGCTGCTAGCTTCCCTGCCCTCAAATGATGTCCATCCCATATCACCTTGTACAGCCTGATTTGGTGTATTTCTGTGAGCTCCTAAGCCAAGCCTACCTATTCCACGCTGCTTAATTTCTAAGCTTGCTTGATTGTGGTGACTGGTCTTGGTGATTGCGGTGAATCTTGCTAATTGTGGTGAAGGTGACTTGGTGACGTGCAATAATGATAGGTGACGTGCAAACACCTATCATTATTGTCACAGTATGAGAGACACGTTGTGGCCGACCGAATCACACACTGTGCTATTTTTGCCGCGGCCGCCGGCTACCGCCCATGTAAACCACGAACGTGCTCGTCCTCCTTCTTTTCGTAACCCGGGTGGCATATCCTCTCCCGAGCCACATCTGCCGTGAGCCGGCAACAAGCGGGCTCGTCTCTCGAAAAATGTCGCCCAAAAAACGTGCTGTTCCTTATCACAGAAATATTTAACTACCGTCACTACATTTAGTATAACCAAACTAAAAAAATTGCGGAGTGGAAATTGGTGGGGCATGATAGGTTGTATTAGCCAATATTAATTTAGCGTTCATATTTTCTCATTTAGTGATGCAATAATGAATTTAGGCGTTCACCTATGTGCGCTTTTACAATTTTATGTCGGAAATGGCAGGAATCTGTTCAGAAGCCATCCTTGAAGATTGACAAAATGGCGAAGTTGGGCTTCGTTGCAGGACGTGGGTGGGGTAAGAGTGGTGGAAAGTGCAGCGTGAGTGCGATCTGGCTGGCTGTGTAGCTCCCCCGGCCGACTTCCGGCATTGTTCTCTGTGAATTTGATTGGCTGCTGCAATGTATGTGAGTTTATTAAGTTTAGGCTTTGGCTTTCTTGTTTCTTTTTTTCTTGATCAGCACGGGCTTGCGGATCGCGTGGTTATCTTGTGAAGTGAAGTTTATTTACGTACACAACTAACAGCCATGTGCTTTAACCGAGATTGATTACAAGAGCTGCCATCAAGCTAAAGCTGCAGGCTTGTTGCGAGGGCCATCACCTCGCAAATAATGACTATTGCGTTTACGGCTGCTCAGTAGAAAATTATAATAACAGCCGGTAATGGCTGACGAGCCATAATGATTTGCAGTGCTATTCCACTGTTTTATGAAAGACACGTTTGAACTACCAAGAACAGCGCGTTAATACAAAAAGGAATGGGCAGATCTCACATACAGTGGGAATCGATGATGTGCGAAGCACGAATGAGGAAGGTTGATATGTCACGTTAATAACAGCCCAACGTTACGAAGCAAACGCAAATAATGCCGTACATGACTTCAATGCCATGATTATCGCCTTAGAACGAGTCATTTACTTTTGTTGTGTATTCAAGTCACGTGATACCAGACTTGGTATCAATCAATCAGTGTCAATCAGTGTTTATTCATTGAACTGAATACAAAAATGGTTACAAAATATTTGGACCATTAACCTGTGTGGCTAGTTAGTGGTGCAATCTAATACATGAATATTTTTACATGTCTGGAGCAGAGGAGCACATGACACGTTTATGAATCTTTATACAAGTTTACTAATTGAATAGCTTGAAAGGTACAATATAAATATATATAATGAAAGGCACATCAAAATACATATGAAACTGCTACTAAGTCTTCATTACAAAAGTAATAAAAAATGAACTAATGGCATACATTGTGTAAAAAGTACACAAGACGGGACGACACCCGAAAAGAATGCACAAAATTTTTGCATAAGGCTGCGTTGAAGAGGTAAATAACAGTCGTACTTGAATCAGACCCAAGAAGAAAAATTGGCGGCGTATCTGCATGTAATCTGCAAATGTCGTCGAAAGACAATAGTCTAGAGTGTGGAGAGAGTGAACACTTTATTTGATGATCTGCGCAAGAAAATCTGTGAATGGTATTTTGGAGGCGCTGTGTTAGAGTGCCTAGAGCGTGCAGCGGGGGTGAACAAGTGCATCAAGGCACGTCACACGTGAGACATAAGCGCAACCTGGCAGTGTTCTAGGAAAACGAAGCGTGTGGCTCTGAGATGGGTCTGCACGCCCGTCTCAGAGGTGATAAGGGGTAGAACGCTAGGCGACGGGTAGGTGCCACCACCATCGCATTTTAGCAAAGCATTGGAAATGCTCACCTTTTTGTGCAAGCGTTGCATGGTCAGCGCAGCGTGATAAGTGCTACGATCCTTAAAATTACTTATGGATGACTTTTCTAGTGAAAGATGCACATGCAGAATATATACGTGTTGTTATGGTGCCCCAGCTTTGCGCAATAATTGCTTATTATTGACAATTGCACAAGTACTAAGGCTAAATCTTGAGCAACATTGGTAGGCGTTGCGGTTGGGGTCAGCCGTTTCAAGTACCCAGTGCCGTTACGAGTTGAGAGACAGACAAATGTACAGACAGACACACCAAAATTTTTGCGTCGAAGGTCCCCAAGAAAGACTATCATCTTTAAAACGAGAAAGGGAGAGATATGTACCTGGTGAGACATAACCAACTATGGATGTGATCTTCACTGTGGTTAAGAACACAACTGATTGAGAAAGTGTATTTGCAAGTTAAAATAAATTTGTGGGCAAGTTTACCTTCAATTGGAATTGTGTTCCAGATTTCAGCACCGATGAAAAGAATTAACCGTTCGCCATATACAATTCTACAATTGGGAAGGTTAAAGTTGCCATTGCCTGCATGCCTTGTGTTGCTGGTGGGTGCAGAAAAAGTACTCACATGTAGTGGAAAGTTGGTGTTAATGATTGAATTTATTATTACCACGGTTTTATAATTTCGCTGAGACATGAAAGGCAGTATCCGAGTATAGGAAAACAGATCCGAGCTTGCGGTAGAAGAAGACGTAATGATACATAGGGTGCGTTCTTGTAACCATATGATCGGTTCGATGTAAGTTGGATAAGTAAAGCCCCATATCTCGCTACAACAACTGATTTGAGAGTGAAATACAGAGATGTATAATGATCGAAGCACGTTATATGGAAGGTAACATCTGGCTTTAATCAGTGTGAAGCATGCGAAAGCAAACTTTTTTCATATGTAAATAACCTCATCCTTCCAATTCATGTTTTCGTCTATTTGAACCCCCAAATATTTAAACGTGGAAACTCACTCAATGAGTGAGTTGTTAATTTCCAAGTGTACATGGCTTAAATCTAGATTTTTTTTCTCCTGGAATGAAATATGACGTACTTAGTTTTGTCTATATATAATGCAAGCTTGTGGCCGGCGAATCATGTGGAAATATGTGATGACTCTGCCGTGACTTGTTCTTTAAGCGAATGGAGAGAGTTACCTCGGAAAAATAATGCGGTGTCATCAGCGTACATTATGGTTTTACGTGAAAGAACAGACGGTAGGTCATTTATGTGTAACGAAAATAACAAAGGGCCTCGCACGGTTCCTTGGGGTATTCCGCATGTTGTTTTTCAAAAGACTGAGAATGGGCGATCGAACACAACACATTGTTTTCTACCTGCCAGATAACTAGAAAAAAAACAGAAGTGTCTTGTTGGTGAATAAGTGGAGCTGGCGAACCGATTGTCAGCACACTATGAGCGTAGCGTGTAGTAATATTTTACATCACACGCACATCATGATGATCATTATTGGACGTATTATCGCCTTCGTCGTCTATTCACGTCACGTGATAACAAATTTGGTATATGTGGAGCTATAGCGAAATAGCCGTTAGCATGCTAGAAGCGTAACATGTAGTCATATCTTACATGACACGCATGTCATGAAAATCATGTTTAGACGTGTCGCTTACTTTCGTCGTTCACACCAGCCACTGATACTATAATGGATATATGTGAAGCTAGCGAAACCGCCGCATGCGCACAATGAGCGTAGCATGTAGTCATGTTTTACATGACACGCATGTCAGGACTATCACGTTTGGACGTGTCATTTACCTTCGTCGTCCATTCACTTCACGTTATACCAACTGTGGTATATTTGAAGCTAGTGAAACGGCTGTGAGCGCATCATAAGCGTGGCATGTAGTCATGTTCCTAAGTGACACGCTTCTTATGATTATCATGTTTGCGCCAGTCATATACTTTCATCCATTCAATTTCCGTAATACCAAATTTGGTATATGTGAAGCTAGCGAAACAACCGGCGGCGTACCATGAGCGTGGCGTGTAGTCATGGCTTATATGACATGCATCTCATGATGTTCACGTTAGGGCATGTCACTTATGTTCGCGATGCAGTCATGTCATACCATACTAGTTTTACAATACGTCGTGTAAACAATTACACCGCAGGAGCAGTAAGACCATGAAATGTTCTTCCTGACAGTCATGACTTAATGTCATAACTTCTATGTTATGACTAGTCGATTATGCTTGTGAGACAGCTTTTGTCCGTTTCTCGTGTTTGTTTCGAGCCAAAAGCTATGTTAATTATTTGGGGTGCTGAGAGAATTAATAGCTATGCGTTTCACAGCAACATACGCGCACGCTATAGCCAAGCATCGCAGACCTTTATGTAGCAATTCGTTCGGAAAGGGTAGTGAGAGTTGGGACAAGTGAAAGAGGGGAGAATGAATGTAACATAAAAGACACACAGCAAGTGATAAAGAAAGAAGGAAAAGGAGGAAATCAAGAAAGAAAGAAAGAAAGAAAGAGAGAAATAGAGCAAACGAAGAAAGAGAGAGAAAAAAAAAACATGAGGAAAGACAGTGGCTATACAGGGAGCGAGACACATAAAGATGTATAAAAAACGATGAAGGTTAGACAAAGACAGAGAGAAAAAAAACGTAAAAACAGAAAAACGCTCAGAAATTTCTGGCTGGTGTGAACAGAAACTTCACTTTGTTGCGAATGCGTTTCCAGGACGTTATTTTTTACTTAGACTGAAATATTGAATTGGCGCTCATTAAACGCCTCAGTATTCTCTGCTTCGATGAGGTTTTCTTTGAACTGAACCTAATTACAAAATTGCAGATTTCCACGGCAGTATCCAGACTTTTCCTTTCAAGACTAACTTGGAAAGGGCCCCATGTGTGTGACTTCAAATTGGCGACCACGCAAGGGGCAGTTGCTTGTGTGATATACTTAAAAAGGCCCTGCAACAGTTTTTGAGCATGGTCAGAAAACGGTGCTGTTAGGTAGTAGAGGCTCCCGAAAACACAGGAGCAAAATAATATAGCACAGTACGCGGCCTGAAATTCACAATAAATTATCAGAGTTATCTAAACATAGCTGTCTCTTCTCTCAACAAATCATGGAATAAGCCCAAAATCACGCGTAGTAAGCCCATCTGTCTGCCATTGGCTGATTTGAGCATGGCGCGCTTTGTTTTTACAGGGGTCGCCGCGAGGCCGTCACTTGTCCACGCGTGCGCGTGCGATCGCACTAAAAAAGCCGCGTATTCGAAGAAAAAAAAGAAGTACTCAAGGTCACGAGACGCAAGTGACGTTTTTGTTTGCCCCTGCCATTCCTCCCTGCCTAGCTTCCAGCGCTTTCGTAGCGACGAGAAAAGAGAGAATGCGATTGCAGCGTGTGACAAATCTTTGCAACACCGCTCGTACTGGATGGATTCCTAAAATTTTTGCGGCGTTGAATTTGTGAGGTAATAAATACGCTTTTGCAGTGAAATATTTCCATTTTTACTCGAAATGTTTTTAAGGGCGACTTTAATAGGGTGGTATGGCCGGTGGTCTCTATAAATGACAGTTGGAGCGTTTATTTGGGTTTATTTTGTATAACGCGTTGTCGGCAATGTCAAATTCATACAATATTTGTATCTTGACACGAGCTTACTTTATTTGCTTCAGGATTCAGTGAAATTTTATATTTATGTCATCAATGTCAAATGTAACGCTAATGTTACGACACGTTTGAACTTCCGAATTGTAACTGTAACCTGTTTCTTGCGCTTCACAGGAAGTTGTGACGGAAACTGATTCCGAAATTTAGAAAGAACGAAAAACACCTTATCGTTCTCGTTGTATAGGAACGTGTACAACACTTCTCACCATCACTAACCTTTCTCAAACAAATAAACAGCAATAAAGAAAACATTTGGTGGCGTACGCTTGCGACGTCCGCAAGTCATCGAGTGACGTGACGAGTCGGCATAGGCTGACGATTCTGTATGCGGGCATCCGTTGGTCTATAGACAATTAGGTGAGTTTTGGATGTGCATGAACTGCCAGCTTAATTCTTCATGTGACAGATTGCGTTGCGGGAAATTATTCCGCCGCTGTTCACTGATGGTCTTCAGAAGCAATTAAAATGGTGCATTCCAAGAATAATCACGTTTATCAGCAACAAGAGAATCGTAATTTGGAAGTGGCAGCAGCTGCTCGCTCACTAAGTTTGTGCATACCACACATCATATTGATTAAAAAAGTTTCCCCTGGCAATGACCGCATCATGAAACACACAAACACCCGCAAAAAGAAACAAAATATCAGCTTTATCGCAAACAGAATCACCGCGCAAAAGACGACGTTGTAGTAGCGCCGCGGGATGTCAGGAAAGAAATATGTGGGAAGGCGACAGTGGCGACACTAGTGGTCACAACCTCAGTTGGTATAGAAATTTTTCATCTGATGCTGTCGATTTTGACGGCATTGCCATGACGACTCGGCGTAGCTTCCCTTGCATGCTACAGCCTGTTGCACCATGATTTTCCCTTTCCGCCATACCTTCCCTGTAACCCAGCTTTCGCGCGAAAGTGAGCGCAGTATGTCCTACCTACCGTTATACCCACTGTTTCCTGGTACTCTCCACCATCTTTTCGACCATGTCAAGTAAGGTCAAAGCGTATCATATATATATATATATATATATATATATATATATATATATATATATATATATATATATATATATATATATATATATATATATATATATATATATATATATATATATATTTATATATATATATATATATATATATATATATATATATATATATAGTGGGAGTAATAATTCAATGGGCCAGTTAGTCTTCGTGAAGGTATGGGATATGGCACAACGGGAGCGTTGTCAACAAGGATAAATATATTTATTTCCCAACAGTTTCGGGAGGGGACCTCCCTTCATCAGGGGATGAGTTATACTGACATGAACTTCCTTGCTGCCGCGTCCCTCTCGCCTTGAAAGACGTTTGCGAGAGTGAGAGGGAACTGGAAGAAGGAAAAAAAGAGAGAAAAAAGACGAAAAAAGAAAGAAAAGAAAGAAAGTAAAAAAAAAGTAAAAAACAGGAAGAACCACTGTCAACACTGAAAACGAAGCCAACTGTCCGTCTACATCCACCTACGGTTCATATCACGTGCTGTTCAGTTCTTGGCGTGTGTCGGGCCACCCAAGATTGTCGCCGCGGTGCCGGGAGGGTCCGGGACGGCGTGCCTAAAGAAAGGGGTTTCCCCGTAATTGGTCGTTTGGTCGTTCGGCGGGCGGCGGGCGGTGTGTGTAAAGGAAAGGTTTCTCGTTAATGGGTCGGTCGGCTATTTACCTTTAATCTTCGTCCGTTTCCCTTCAACGGTCATGAAGTGGTAGGCGAACGTAAACACTTTGTATGTGCATGTGAAAAAAAAAAAAAAAGAAGAGGACAGTGTACACGTACGAGTCAGTCAGAAAAAAGCATGGTCTCCAGCTTTCAATCTTTGTCACCAATTTTCTCCTGGCTTACTTCTCGGAGGCAGTTGAGTTTTCCGGGGTCCTCATTGATACCGGCTACTAATGTACGAAATTTGAAAATAAAATATGCCTCACGCTGTTCGCGCTCGCGTCTGTTTGAAAAACCGGACTGCAAAAGAGTTACGCTAATATTTTTAAAACTGTGGTTTGGCAGGCGCAGATGTCTAGATAAAGGTAGCTTCGGCAGTGAAGTGGCGTGGTACCGGTGATTATTGAACCGCAGCCGAAATGGCGTGTCTGTTTGGCCGATATATTCTTGTCCGCAGATGTTGCAATGTAGCATGTATATTACGTTACTGGAGTCACAATTAAGGCTTTCAGTTATGCAGAATTTGAAATCCGAGAAGTTCGCTTTGGATTCACGTGTTGTTGACAACGCTCCCGTTGTGCCATATCTCATATATATATATATATATATATATATATATATATATATATATATATATTTAAGGTCGCAGGTTCGGATCCTGCCCACGGCAAGTTATCTTTTCACCCACATTTGTTTCTTCTCATTTACATTACAATTGGCCTAATAACTTCTCCTATACCTTCCTTGGCATTATTGTCTGTTAGATCTCATTATTATTGTGTAAACAAGAAAAACGAGCCCTTAGGTATACACTTGTTTCCCTTATTTATTAAGGATGGTTTCGTACTGGCAGACTTGGTGCCTTTAGGTTGTATACGAGGGACTATTTGGTCAGCTGCCAGTTCGTAATAAGTTCACGTTCTACGTGACGCCAAACAGGCTCATAAAGAGTGTGCCCACTCGCCGCCATGGCGCACTAGGGGTGCTGACTAACACTCCCACGTTTAAATTGACATAGATAACCGATAAAGTGGCTGAGGGGATAGCTGTCGTGGTAGCTCAAGTGGTAGAGCATCGAACGCGTTATTCGAAGGTCGCCGGTTCGGATCCTTCCCCCGGCAAGTTATCTTTTCCCCCACTTTTATTTCTGCTCATTTACATTACAATTGGCCTAATAACTTCCCCTATCTTTTGCTTGGCATTATTGTCTGTTAGATCTCATTAATATTGTGTAAATACGAAAAAACGAGCCCTTAAGAATACACTTGTTTCCTTTATATATATATATATATATATATATATATATATATATATATATATATATATATATATATATATATATCCAAGTAGATCATCCGTCAGCAGCCACAACGGGGTTCATTTCGACGTTTCAGCCAGAGTCTGGCCTTCATCAGGATTGAGGGTACAGTTTGTGGGTGCTCAGCTTTATACAATCTTAAATCAGAGGAGGAGAGAGAGAAAAAGGAGAAAAAGAAATAAAGAAAAGAGAAAAAAGAGAAAAAAGAGAAAACAAGAAAAAGAGAATATAAGGTGGACTCTCCCGGACGCCTCTATCACTCTTTTTCCCCTTCCCCCTCCCTCTCTCTTCATTTTCTCCTTTTCACCTTTAGGATGTCTGTGGTCTGCGTATCCTTCCTTTCACTAAGGCATTGTTCCGGTCCTGACGGCGCCTCCTGGCTCTGGCGGTTCGGTGTGGGGGAAAAGAGCTTTTTAAAGAAGTTTAAGCCTTTCACTACTCAGCGCACCGTCGGCATCTCGTCATAGAAATAGGGGGACCGCGTATTGCCGCAGAAGCATGCAAGCGGGTGCAATGTCAATTCTTGCCCGCTTCTGGATTACGCGTGCAGTAGGTGCCTCTCGATTGTGCACAGGGTTGCTGTTGGGCATGCTATGCTTTGCACACTTGATTGCACGGTAAGGCAAAAACAGAAACAGACGACAGCTGTACTTAGGAAGAGTATTTACACTTGAAAATATTTTGAGTTGTCCAGTGCCCTTCGCAGCTGCAGTGCCGTGAACTCAGTTATTTTCGTTATTGTCGTTATTGTTTTCTAATGCTTTAATTGCTGCAAGTGTACCCGAATTCTCATTTAATACTCTATCGAGGGTGTTGAATTGGTCGATAAGGTATGACTCTTGTTGTTCACGTTCTCAGTTTGCTTTAAATCCCGTCTCTAAGAGTGTTACTGATAGTTTGTTGAATGCATGGTTGTGAAGATTAAGATGTGTTGATAGAGGTAGACTTGGGGCTGATTTCGCATGAGCTCTGTGATTATTGAAGTGAATCCTAATTGGTGTTTCTGTTTGCCCGATGTACTGCATACTGCACACGTTGCATTCGAGTAGGTGTACCACATTAGAGGAATCGCATGTTAGGTTTCCTCGTATGTTAATTGAAAACTTGGATTGTGTGCTGGTTGCTTTGTGTGTTTCTCGCATCGCCTTACATACAAGATATCGTGACTTTAAACAAGGTTGGCATGAAAAATTGGGGGGTAAGGTGTTGATTTGAGATGGGACAAGTGTGTCTTTGAGGTTGCGTGGTCGTCGGTAAACGACACCAGCAGCGGATGGGAATGCGCGTTTCAGACGTTCACTTTGGTCCAGAATGTTGTAATGTCGTTTAAGGATTTTTTTAACATTGGGGAATGTTGTGCATTAGGTTAAGCAGAGGTTTGTTCGTTGTGAGTCTTCTTGTGGTGGGCGCTTCGTAAGTCAATAAGCTTCAAGTTTCTCGCTTTTTGAACGGCGTCATCAATTACATGTGGTGGGCGTTTTTGTTTATCGAGCTTAAGTTTCAGCCTCTATGAGCTTGTGTCACAATCAGCGTTCTTGAGCAGATTCGCTTAAAGTGGTGAGCCTGTCTGTATGTAATACTGTTTTTACAGTGGCGCGAGTGATTGGTTTGGCAATGGGGGTATTGTTTTCGATCCGTTGGTTTGCGATATAGGGTTGTAGAAAGCTTGTCTTCTTCTAGCGCTATGGTAAGGTAACATGAAGAAAATTTACGGTTGCTTGCTAGTAGGTGTGTATGAAGTGCATGTTCGGATGTACAGCATTGCAAGTGTCGATAAAGCAGAGAAGTTAATCCTTGCTGTGGGTCCATATAAGAAAGATGTCGTCTACGTATCCTCTGTATAACTGTGGTTTCAAGGAACTTGTGCAAGAAATTCCGACTCTAGCTTTACCATAAATATGTTGGTATAATTGGGTGCCATTTTGGTGCCCATAGCAGTCCCACTGATTTGTCGAAAATACTCCTGATTAAATTTGAAGGAAGTTAGTTCGAGGACTATCCTGGTCAAAGTTGCGATGGAAAAGAAATCTTGGGTGTTAGATTGTCTATGGTCTGTGAACATGTTTTTTAATGCTGCTATGCCGTCATCGTGAGGAATATTTGTATACAATGAAGAGAAATGAAGAGTAACCAAGTACGAGTTTTTTGGCACACACAGACCTGCAATGTCTCAAAGAAAATGTGTGATGTCTTTTATGTACGACGCGAGGGTGCATGGAATGTGGCTTATTAGTTTGTCCATGTACCCTGATATGGGTTCTGTTATTTTACCGATGCCTGATATGATTGGTCTACCTGGGTTACCGGGTTAATGAATTTGTTGGAGAATGTAAAAATGACCTGGACGAGGGTATTTTCTCGCATTAGTTTGTGATCACTGTTGGTTATCTTTTCTGCATCCGACAGTTTCATTAGTTCTGATGATACGATACGTTTGTATTCGTGTGTCGGATCATCTGAGAGGCGTTCATAAAATTTTGAGCCGTCTAGTTGGCGGTATGCTTCTTGTAAGTAGTTGGTTGCATTAGGGACCACAGTCGCTCCTCCTTTGTCAGCGCGTTTTATTGTTATGTTTGTCCTAGATGCCAGATTTCTCATACTCCTTTTTTTCAGATTTTATCAAGTTTTCTCGTTTTTCTTTCCGTCTGTGGTATTCGTGTACTATATCTTTCTGTACTGTGGTAATATAAAGGTGCAGGCACATGCCTCGTTTACTGTTCGGTGTCCAATCATTTGTTTTACGATTGTGAATTGTTTCTTGGTTAGAAGGCCTGTCCACGAAATAGTCGCGCAACCTTAAGGTTTTAGAGAAGTTGTAGAGGTCTCAGAGCAAGTGGAATTCATCGAAAAATTTTGTAGCCGGGCAGAAGCTTAGTATATATATATATATATATATATATATATATATATATATATATATATATATATATATATATATATATATGTTGTCGGGAGAAAAGACAAACAAGAGACAGCATACCTTGCTCCAAGCTGGCTGTTCTTATTGTGCTCCCTCTTTTTCGTCGAGAGACGCCTTAGACATGATGCAGAGCAGCAGCACACCCACTCGCTCCTGCATGTCGAAGAGGCAGTGTTGAGCCCCTACTTCTAGATATCTTCAGTTGCCCTTGTCGACGACCAGAACCACCACAGCACCGAATACAACCAGCCCCCCGATTGCAGTACACGGAAGATTTTTGGTGAGCGAGCTTTTCCCGACCAGATGATAGAGACGCTAACCGTAACGACAAACTCGTACTGCTCACGCCGCCCGACGCTGGCGTAGCGGCTGCAGCAGCAGCTGCTCTTCGCCGCGCCGCCAGTGCCACCCAACTCCATCTTAATCGTCCACGTTGAGCCCTACCTTCAGAAATCGCAGCCGTGTGTTAACCATGAAAGTGGTCGCAGTCGAAGGAACTGAGATCACCCCTGAAGACGCAACCCTCGAAGCCGGATGGATCTCTAGCCACGAAAACAAGCAACGCAACCATGCATCGAATGCTCCGGCATCGCCAACTGGCCAGGAAAGTGCACCCGATACCCAATGCTGAACGGATCTGCCTAGCGTCTCCCTCGCACACCCATGCAATCGCGTCTGCCAGATGATCACGTCAAAGTTGTGATTCGCTCGAGGGACGGCCTCAATCTCTCCAAAGTGGGGGAAGCACAAGTGCGTGATGCTATTCTACGCGAAGTGGATCTGCATGCAATGCTACTCAAAGAGGACATTTACCACACATGCGTTGAAGCTAATCTCATCGTAGTAAGCACACCTCATCTATTCAACGCAGAAATCTACAGTCAGATCTTCAAAATACAGGTGGAAACTGAAACCTATGACGTTCGAGCTTACGTTACTTCCCATGAGAACACAGGAAAGGGAGTGATCCACAATATTCCCCCTACGACTCCTCTAAAGACATTTCAGCAAGTCTTGTTAATGACCGCAACCCCACAATACTACAAGCTCGCCGAATGGGAAAGACAAACACGGTACTCAATGTATTCGATGGTGACCAAGTCTCTTTCCATGTCTACTATCGAAAAGCCGAATACAAATGTCACCTATATGAGAAGCGCATCGAAGCCTGCGACAAATGCGGGGCAGTCGGCCACCGTTCGTATGTCTGCCCCAAACCAAATGCCGTAATCTGCACGCTGTGTGGCACAGCCAACCCTGCCACTGTTCATCCATGCACGCTTAGGTGTCTTCTGTGCGGCCAAGCGCAACAGACAGGTGACAAAACCTGTCCTCAACGCTACCAGACAACTCGCCTTGTCATTTATCGTCGCCAAGAAAAAGCTAAGCTCCAACAACAACAGTACCTCTCAACCATGATTTCCACGCAAGATGTTCAACCGGAACGCCAGGAGGTGAAGCCTAGCAACACCCGCTCCAGCAGTCCCAGTCCAACCTCGAAGCGTCGTGGTTCACGCAGCCGATAAAAGCAGCGGCGCAAGAATCAGCCCCAAGAGCTACTATTAGGATCTGTGGCGACCGAGGCTTTGGATGGTCCCCCCCCCCCCCCCTTCAGCAGAGGCAACCCGGTCTCATCCTCGCCACCCCATCGGTAAGCTGGGCTAGCATTGCCTCCCAACCTGCTCCTATAGATAATACAGCGCCCACAACTACACACACGACCACACCTAATAAGGAAACCATGTTAAGTACTACCACACTGGAGCTGCGTTCAATCTGTACGTTAGTACAAAAACTTCGCTTTGAAAACGCTGCTCTTCGGAAACAACTTGCCCAGCAACCTCCGTCCTCTTCTTTGCTTCACTCTGCTAATCTTTACGCCAATACCGCCCCCACCCCCACCCCCCTAAACAAAAGGCTACCGACACAGAAGAACCAGCCACACTATCGTCGCAACCACCTACCGCCTCAACAACCATTTTGCCTATAGAATCTGTACCGCAGCAGCAACTTCACGAGACAAATGAAAGCGTACTTGAACGGCAGTTACCGATAATGCTTGAATAAACCATCCAGCAAACGCTAGAGCAATCTCTCGATTCAATCCTCACAGCGAAGTTGGAGCACCCCCCCACCTTAATGCTCGACGGAAAGCTGAAAGCCCGAGCGACAATTATCCAGAACAACCTTGAAGCCACACTTTCGAGTCTTCTTGCCAGCTACAATAGCAGAGTCACAGAGCTTGAGCGGTGTTCACATCGCTCTCGCTCACACTCGCATAAGAACCCTTATGGCCGCATTAACCAAGATGGCCATGAGTAATCCACGCACTCAGTACAGCATCTGGCAGTGTAACTGCCGTGGCTACCGCCGTAAGAGGACCGTGCCACAACAATTTCCATCGACACTCAAAGAAACAGATACACCTGATAATATTGCTTAACAGGAATCGGGCGGACAGGCTACGCTGGTCGGATACGCCTCCTTTACGGCTGCTCAAGCCCCTGAAAGTCACGAAGTCCTTACCACCCTCGTGAAACGAAATATCCCTGTTATTCAACACCCCTCGCTCTCTGATACAGCGCCACAGATTATATTGATTATCTTCTCTTTATCTCGCGGGGCACCCACCAGTATGTTTTTGGTCCATGTTTGCAGCAGCCCACGACAACCACATCGCTTTCACAAGCTCCTCTCTTATGTCAAGAAGTTGGAAAGAGTTTCCCCCCTCCTCGTGGTAGGGGATTTTAACGCTTCCCTACCCGCTTGGGGCGACATTCACGACACCAGAAAAGAACGAATGCTGTGGTAAGACACCCACAGTCTTGGCTCCACCCTTATCACAGACCCGGCATACCCTACGCGGTTGGGCAACAGTGCCAGAGACACCACTCCTGACCTCACTTTCACTGCGAAAATTACGCATGCAGAGTGGTCCAGCCTTCATGAACATCTAGGCAGCGACCACTACATAATACAAACGATCGTCAAGGCTGGCCCGCAGCACAGGAAATCCAAACAGCCTGCCCTGGATGACTGGGAAGTCTTACGCAAATTGCAGGCAACGGCCTCTCGAGAATCTGCCACCTCGATCGACCAATGGACAGCTTCCTTACTACGAGACATTAAGCGTGCTACCAAGACTGCCCCAGAAGACGCCGTAGGCGACACGATAGACAACAAACTGCTGAACATGTGGGAGGCCCTCGCTGGTCTGCGCAAGCGCTCTAACTCCAAGAAATTGAACCGCTCATTACGCAAACGCATTGCTATATTAACGCATCAAATTGAAGATTACGCTCTTCAACTCTCCCGCCAAAACTGGCATCAGCATTGTAACGTTATGGAACGCTTACCTAACGTGCCCTAAACGTGGAATATTCTTAGTTGTATGATAGAACCAACATTGACAAAAACTGCTCAGCGCCACTCTTTAATCACCACTCTGCGCAATTATCCAGGTAGCAATGAAGACCTTATCCAGGACCTATCATGTCGGTACATTGTCAGCGCTACTTCGGTTGATCTCCCATGCTATACTGGGGTGGATAATCCAGTCCTCGATTCCCAGATTACAAAAGCGGAAGTGAGCTCCGTAGTTTCACAACTGACACCTCAATCAGCGCCTGGCCCGGATAAAATTACAAATAAAATCTTACGAAACCTTGACGAAGAATCACTTGAAACGCTCACATCATATTTGCAAATGGTTTGGGAGTCGGGGGAACTACCAACAACATGGACAACCGCCACAGTCATTTTGATACCTAAAGCAGGAAAACCACTCACTATCGAGAACCTTTGGCCAATATCTCTCACATCCTGTGTCGGCAAGGTACTCGGGCATGTTATTCACACTCGACTACAAAGGTACAGACGCGTTCACTGTTAAAGAGATCACCTGTGTGCACAGCATGCTTAGATTTCGCTATCTTACGGATGGCATAGTAGCTTAAGTATAATAAACGCTACTGGTGGTTGAAAGTTCTCACTACTCTTGACGCACTGATGATGTGCATGGAGATTGTTCTCATAACCACTTGCTGTTAGAGGGCCAGCAACATTGATGGTGTGTATTCGAGTGTTCCCTTCAACAATGGACGCTACTGCACATGGAAGAACATGCCTACTACACGCATACAATGTTCGAATTTCGCCCTAAACTTTCGACACAAGACGTGATGCTTCAACTGAAGAGTCATTATCGACATTGAAGACGTCTCTCGGTATGGGACATGTGCTATTTTGGGGCTAGACCTTACCAAGGCATTTGAAAATGGGCTATATTCATCCATCCTTGACGCCCTCGCCACGCTCAACGTAGGCGCCCATGCCCATCGCTACATCCGCAACATTTACCAGACAGGACAGCCGCACTCTTGGTCGACGATTTGCCTGGACCTTCCATCACTCTCGGTCGGAAAGGGACACCACAGGGGTCGGTCCTCTCTCCATTCCTTTTCAACCTGGCCATGCTTCACCTTCCGCCACTTCTAGAAGATATCCCCCACCTCCACCACAGCGTATACGTGGACGATATCACCTTGTGGATTGCCAGAGGTAGCAACGAACGGATACAAGATGCACTTAAATTGGTGATTGATAGAATGACAACTTATGTGAAAGAACGAGGATTGTCCTGCTCACCCCTGAAGTCAGAGTTACTCGTCTATCGACCTAGATCTCCCTACAACAGAGACCTTCTCACGATAAATCTGCATGTGCAACATCACCCTATACGTTTAGTCCCTACCATTCGCGTATTGGGCTTTCGCGATCAGCAGAACGGCGGCAATTCGGAAACATTGCAACTACTACACGATCATTTCAACTACTACACCACAATCATGCAACTACTACACTACAATGCAACTACTACTCCACAATCATTTTTAGTCCGCTGCTATTCAGTATTTTTGTAAATGACCTTCACAGCGCGATACTGGTTTCTCTCTATCAATACACCGACGACACTGTGATCGTGACGACTGCAAACAACTTTTATGAGGCGATTACTCTTCTTCAGTCAGCTGCCACTAAAGCCATGGATTGGTTTCGAGATAACCTTATTAATATAAATGTGTCTAAAACTAATCTAATCTGCCCCCATAATCCAATGAAGAAAGTAACCCTTGACTATCCTTTCATTTTGCATTGTTCTGACTGTTCATCCTGCTCTTGTAGGCCATTACAGTAATCATCTGTTGTGAAATACCTTGGCTTATACATTGACAGCAACCTTTTCTGGAATAGTCATCTCGTCTATATTTGCAAAAGACATCGCGCTGTGTCATGTCTATTATATAACATAATATACTACATGCCGTTTTCAGTACGTAAGAATATAGCACACGCTTTAGGTAGCAGTATACTGCGTTACAGAATAACCATTTACGGACACTGTGCTGTCCGATGGCACAATAGAATAAACAGAATATTGCGTTCAATTTTAATTAAATATATCTTACGAGCTGAACCTGAATTCTAAAAGAGATATTTTCAAAACGCTGTTTATGCCAAACTTCACTGATCTGTTAATTCAAACGGTTGTTTTAAAACATTTCTGGTCCAAGGAATTCCTGGTTACGTATGTTACTTCTCGTTCTTTAAGGCCCAAAGTACGTTACTGGAGGCCGCGGTGTTCAACAAAGTATGGAACTAGAATACGAGCCCATTATGTCCCAACCTATTTCAATGTACTGCCCCCCAGCATTTTTCGCACAAAAACAAAATACAAATTAAAGAAACAGCTACGGCGTACCTGTATACAATTGTAATGCATGTCTTGTGTTATTTCATATACATTCATTCGCAAGCATGATGCTGCACAATCATCCACTGTGGTACTTTGCTTATGAAGCATTTGCTATAACTCTGTTCTTTTTTCCTTTATACCTTTTCACTTTAAATTGCTGTAACTATTGTATAATGCTTGTAACTATTGCTTGTATGCCCTGTTTCTAATCTTATATGCACGATGTTTTTTGTCCTGTCACCCCTCTTAGGCCGTGAAATACAATCATGTAACGCTTCCGGTTTGTTTTGCTGTCTGCCAGGCTCTGCCACTCAAGCCACCAATTAGCTTTGGCAGTCCTAGTCACGTGTACTGTTTTATTTGAAGAAAAATAAAATGTATCACGTCTATCAGACTACTAGTCTCATCGGCCGCATCGTCAATAAACAGCACGGCATGAAAGAGGCCAATCTCATACGACTGGTGACCACCTTCTCCATAAGCAGAATCCTTTACGTTGCTCCATTTATGAAGTTTATGCTCACCGACAAGAAAAAACTAAACATAATGATCAGGTGCTGCTACAAGTGCGCGTTGCATTTCCCCATGTCTACGCCAAATGCAAAACTCAATGGCCTAGGGCTTCACAATACTATAGATGAATTCATCGAAGACCAACGTATATCGCACTACGAACGATTAGGCCAAACTCCTACGGGACGTCATCTGACGTGCGCACTCGGCATACCCTACGCCCCCAGTTTGGCCAGAAACTCCCAATTCCTTCGGACATTCGCGACACTTTCGTGATTCCCCCTATACCACGCAATATGCACCCTGAATATAACGCGGAAAGACGAGTAGACCGCGCCAAGCAACTAGGCAAGCGCTACGTGAAAGCCACGCACGTGGCGTATGTAGACGCAGCGGAATATCCTACGCAACGGGCCATGGCCCTCGCTGTCGCCACTGGGCCACAGTACATAATTATCGCAAGTGGCAACATTCACACAAACAAATCCAAAGAAGGCGAAAAAGCAGCCGTCGCTCTCGCCTACGCTTCAAACCAAGCATCCTGCATTACTAGCGACTACTAGACTGCTATCCGCAACTTTACGAAAGGTTTGATCTGCCAACCGGTACACTCACAATTCTCACAAGTACACCTCTGTTACGTCATTGCCGCGTTGAGATCATCTGGACTCCGGGACACTCGGGGCTCGCGGGGAACCAACACGCTCATGAAGTCACCCGAGCTCTCGTCCACTGGGCGCGTCATCCAACAGAGCACCACCCATCGCGACCTGACGCGGCAGAGCGAGAGATGATGGTCTCCTCGTTTCGCGACAATGCGAGGGAGATAATGGTTACCTTTGGAGAAATCCTAATGTATTACCGCAAGGCCAGACTTAAATACCCACCACCAGACAAGTGCCTTAGTAAGCAGCAGTCCACTCCCTGGTGTCTATTACAGACACGCACTTTCCCCTGTCCGTCACTGTACAGCCGTAATTACCCCGCTGTTCACACGCCACAATGAAACAAACGCGTGCGGTGAACCTAACGCCGAGCTCGACCATATTATGTGGGCCTGCCCCGCAGCTACTCACTCAGACAAACACAGCACGAACCCTACATTCACAATCACCACGGCCGAGCAGTGGGGGCTTTGCTGCTCTGCACGTACCCGGAGGACCAGCTCTTGGCTGTCCAGCTGGCCGAAGACGCCGCGAGGATTCAAGACCTGGCGGCCGCCTGAGGAAGGGGGTTACAGAGGGGCTGATCTCCCGGCCCCCCACCATCTTTGACCCCAGCAGGGACACTTCAATAAAGTTTCTCCTCTCTCTCTCTCTTTTTGTCTTCCCAGTCAAGACCAGCACGTGGCCGTGCCCAAGCGACGCTGTCATCTTTACAAGATATTGTTATGAGATAGCGTCCCACTTCAGCAGGGAGATAAGCGCCGAGGAAGACGACGTGATTTTGGTGTAGAGTGCACACTTCTTCTCCATTTTGCCTTGCGCGTTGGCGCTGTTTAAATATATCATGAAGCGCCTAGTTTTGCGTGCGCCTTCACGCAACATTTTGGTTGTGGTGCTGGGTATAACACAATATGGAATTATGCAGCGGACGCCTAGTCGCTGCTTCCATCATGTCGACCGGCAGCGACGCTTCGTCAAATGCCGCGCCCACCCCCATCAACTGCGCCCACCTCCCCTGTTTTTTTCATGGCCACTTCACCCCGCGATCCCGGCAACTTTTCGGGAACGAATGGCAAGGATGTGTATGAATGGCTTAAACTCTACGAGGTCGCCAGCGAAAATCACAGATGGGACTCAACCTTGATGCTGGCAAACATCATCATTTGTTTGCAAGGAATGGCCAAGGCATGGTTTAATAACAACGTGGACGCGATCACAAGATGGGACGTATGCAAGACCAGGTTACCCAAGTTGTTTGGTCAATCTGCCGGCTATGAGCAGGCCGCTGAGAAATAAGTTGGCACACGTGTTCAGACGTCCACGGAGTCTTACCTGGCATATATATTTTGCCGTAAAGTTGACCCAACCACGGCTGAAGCCGACAAGGTAGCGCACGTGCTTAAGAGCATCGCAGATCATTCATTTAACCACCTTGTGCTCAAAGGCTGTTGCACCATTACAAATGTTATCTTGGAGTGCCAGCGCTTTTAAGAGGCGAAAAGCTGTCCCATTGCCCACCGCCTTACGCGCCTTTCCTGCACTGCTGCGACGTCAACTTGTCAGGATCTTCGTATAGTGACCTAGCCCAATTCACACTCCGGTGACACCACGATAATCGTACTCCGTGAAATCGAAGTCATATCAGCCGCACCATTGAGAGCAGTGGCACCGAGTAATCCTCAGCTGACCATATCACTTATACAGACGGTTGTTCGCCAAGAACTAGCAAACGCGGGTATTCACACGGTGTGTTCTGTGCACCGTCTCGACGCCGTCAGTTCGTCTACCTCGAGCCACTCACAGCATTACCACCACCCCGCTCCACGTAACCGTGACACAAATGCGTGGAGGACACCTGACCACAGGCCAATTTGCTTTCGATGTGAACGAATGGGACCCATTTACCGTCATTGCCAAAGCACATGGACCTCATCGTAAGCTGCAAACCAAAGCTTATTTAACATCTACTCACCAGCTCATCTCTATGGCAAAGAACCACCACGGCATGATGGGTCAGCTAATTATGACTCGACCACTACATCCACTGCCCAGTAAAGTCACTCATCTTCACCTCGACGTAAATTTTCCCGGTCTCTGCCGCCACCTTGTTCACCGTCCCTTTCACCGTCCTCTGCCCAGCGGTTTTCTTCGGAAAACTAACGGCTGCCGCTCCTGAAAGTGACGCTGCTGATACGACTTGCCCTCCAATTTGTCTGTTCACGCACCCGACCAATCAGAACCTCAATGACGTTGAAGTTGGCGGTTTATCTGTTAAATCCTTGGTAGAGACTGGTACCCATATTTATGTGGTGAGCCTGCACATTCGTGATCGCTTAAAGAAAGTCCGTACTCCACCTCCATTACGCAGTGTTTGTGTTGCTGATGGTGGTGCAGCTGCAGTTATTGGCGTCTGTACTGCACGCGTTACTATTGCCAGCCATCAAACTTCAGTCCTTTTCACTATTCTCTCTCACTGCACCAATTATGTAATCCTCGGACTCGTATTTTTGTCCACTCATTCCGCCCTCATAGACTGTTTAGGTGGTACTGTGCAACTTGACCTACCGTGTCCGATTGACCCGCCCAGTTCACCCCAAGCTCGTATGTGCTCCCTTGAACATGTTTGTCTGTCATCAAAAACTGTGATCTACATCACCGTAACACCCTCGCCACCTGTATCCGATGGCGACTATGTGCTCGCGCCCATCACATTCATTCTCTTGACTCGCAGTGTTACCGTATTACCACACACTGTTATTCAGTTACGTGCAAACCACGCCTGCGTTTCTCTGCTCAACATTGCTCTGTGTCCACAAGTACTCCCGCGTAGAATTGCCCTCGCCATACTGACTCCCTCTGACAAATATGCGTCGTCTCAGCTCTCTCTTCCAAGAATGCTGGACACTACAGCTCCACACATGCTCGATCTTTGCAAGCAAGCCCATCTCCTCACGTTAAAAAAATCACCTCAGACCTTTTGCAGCATCAAGCCGACGCACACCTTCGCGTCCTTGAGTCATACTGGGATGTAATTGACTTTTGTGATCGTCCGCTAGGTCAAACCAGTGGTGTAAAGCACCCAATGAACACCGGCGATGCCTCTCCTGTTCATCGACATCCATACCACGTATTTCCAACCAAGGTCACATAATTCAAGCAAAAGTCGACAAAATGTTTGCCAAAGACATAATTCAATCATCATATAGTCCATGGGCTTCTCTTGTAGTTCTTGCCAAAAGACGAACAACACTTGGTGATTCTGTGTTGACTACTGACATCTGAAATACATCACTACAGAAGTCTGCCTGCGACCGCGCATAGACGATGCCCTGGATTGTCCTCACAGTGCTAAGTATTTTTCTTCTATTGATCTAGAATCAGGGTACTGTAAAATTGCTGTCGACGACATGGACCACGAAAAGACCACTTTTGTCACCCCAGATAGTTTTTAGCAGCTTAAGGTCAAGCCCTTCTGGTTGTGCAACACTCCGGCCACCTTCGAGCGGATGACTGAGTCTCTTTTGCGTTAGTTCAAGTGGTCCATTTGCCTATGTTACTTTTAGGATGTCATCGTTTTTTCTCCGACCTTTGAGACCCACCTCGACCGCCTTTCCTTAATACTGGCTGTATTTCGCAATGCTGGTCTCCAACTGAACTCCTCAAAGTGTCACTTCAGGCGCCAGCAACTAGACAAGCTGGGCTACCTTGTCGACTCCTCTGGTGTATGTCCTGATCTTGATGAAGTGTGAGCCGTGCGGAATTTCCCCGTTCCGACCTGCTCTAAGGAAGTCCACAGCTTTCTTGGTCTGTGATCGTGCTTTCGACGTTTCGTGAACTACTTTGCGGAAGACACCCATCCTCTCACGGACTTACTGAGAAAAGTTTTCAGTGTGCCTTCATGCAACAATCTGCAGGAAAGTATACACATGTACGAAGCAACTTTATTGAAGTTTTAAATGCGGGTCCAGCCTTTATCAGAATACAGCGCATGACATGAGTGCTATTTATATCCTTGTGCATATCAATGAGATTAAAATGTGAAAACTAACTATAACGGTGATATATAGGCGGACATAAATGCATTTCACTCGACTTGAAGGGCACCTCATACACTTGTATACAATATATTGTTTCAATGCACGTTTTCATATTTTCCTCTGATATGCACGTGGATATAAACAGCACTCATGTCATGCGCTCTATTTTGGTGAAGGTGGGACCCGCGGTCGAATAAAGTCACTTCGTACGTCTTACGTGTGTCTACCGCTCTGCAATATATATATATATATATATATTGGAAGATGGCGTCCAGTACCCTCAAGACTCTTCTTTATTGTCTCGAGTATTGGCCCCACAACCTAAGCTTGACTAGTGATGATGAGTATGTACAGATGAAACGATGGGACGCATAAACAATGCTCACACTTATTTTCCCCGCGCACTTGAGTGGCCGGCCCGGCCGAGACTTAGGCGGGAAATGTACGGCGAACAAAGGGTTTAAGACGTGAAACGTGGACTATCTCGGAGGCACGGTAAAGACGGTCCGAGGAACCCTCGACAGGAGTGACAAGGTAATTGACAGGAGACGTCCGTTCAGAAATAACGTAAGGTCCGAGAAAGCGTGACTGAAACTTTTCACACAATCCTGGAGTGCGAACAGGCGTCCAAAGTAATACTTCATCTCCAGGACGGAAAGTGACGTCTCGACGAAAGCTGTCATAGCGTTGCTTACGGTGTTGTTGACTGGCCTCCGTGTTGAGTTGAGCACGTTGCGATGCCTCAGAGAGCCTGGAAACGAAATGTTCTGGCGTAGTCGTGGGCGTTGTTGTCGTTACATTGAAGAAAGAGGCGTGAATGGTGAATGTCGGCGCACGACCATAGACGAGGAAGAATGGTGAATACCCGGTGGTTCGTTGAACAGCGGTGTTGTGTGCAAATGCTACGAACGGCAAGATTTTGTCCCAGTTATCGTGGTTCGGTCCGATGTACATGGATATCACGTCGGTTAGAGTGCGGTGGAATCGCTCTGTCAGGCCATTTGTCTGCGGGTGGTAAGCGGATGTGGTCTTATGAACTGTGCCACAAGTTTTTAGGATTTCATCGAGAATAGTGGACAGGAAGGCCTTGCCTTAGAGACTCAACAACGCGCGAGGTGCACCATGACGCAACGCAATGGCTTCTAAAAAGAAGGCGGCAACGTCTGATGCAGAAATAGTGCGTAGAGGAGCAGTCTCCGCGTATCGTGTGAGGTGGTCGACAGCTGTTACGACCCAGCGGTGGCCCGCTGGCGTTACGGGAAGTGGCCCGACGAGGTCTATTCCGACAACGACAAAAGGTGTATCGGGACATGGAATGGGTTGTAACAGGCCAGCAGGAGCTAAAGTTGGTCGTTTTCGGCGTTGACAAAGTGTGCAAGAAGCGACATAATTAGCCACAAAGGTAGAAAGACCAGGCCAGAAGAAACAGCTCCTAACGCGGTTGTAGGTCTTTTGGAATCCTAAGAGTCCAGCAGATGGGTCGTCGTGCAGTGCTCCGAGAACTTGTTTTCGCAGTGAACGGGGAAGTACTGGCAACCACCGATGCCCACCCGCGTTGTAAGTATAGCGCTGTAGGACGTTGTTCTCTAGCTTGAACTGCCGTAGCTGACGACGTAGTTTGGCATTAGGTGGAGAAGACGAGCCATTCAAGTATTCGATGATGTGGTTAAAGTAGGGGTCGTCACGTTGGCACGCGGCAACCTGGGCGCTGCTGTGTAAAGATAGTGACGCAGCAACTGCCAGGGGTGATAACCTGGTTGAAGAGGAAGCCGCTTGATCACCTGAGGGGCGTTGAGGATTTGTGGTTGGAGATAAAAGTGGCAGAGGGCAGCGAGAGAGAGTGTCAGCATCCTGATACTGTTTGCCAGATGTGTACACAACGTCAAAAGTGTACTCTTGCAAACGCAGTATCCAGCGACCGAGGCGCCCAGACAAATTGTTCAGCGAGGACAACCAGCATAGGGCATGGTGGTCGGTGATCACAGTGAAGTGGCGTCCATACAGATAAGGTCGAAATTTCTGGATCGCCCAAACGACAGCGAGACATTCCTGCTCTGTTATAGAGTAGTTCTGCTCCGCAGGTGTTAGTGCGCGGCTGTCATACTCAACTACTCGCTCACGGGATGTTTCATCGCGCTGAAGGAGGACAGCCCTGATTCCGTGGCCACTGGCATCTGTGTGCAGGAAAGCTGGTGTACTCTCATCGAAGTGACGGAGGTCGGGTTCTGATGTCAGAGCACGCTTAAGGGCTAAAAAAGCACACTCGCACTCGTCAGTCCACGTGAATGCCGTTCCTGACGTCAGAAGCTTGTGTAACGGCCCCGCAATGGCAGCAAAGCGACGGATGAAGCGGCGGAAGTAAGACGCCAGCCCCACGAAACTTCGCAATTGTTTTTGATTACCTGGACGTGGAAAACTAATTACGGCAGGAACCTTGTCGGGGTCGGGTCGAACGCCATCTTTGCTGACAAGGTGACCCAATACTTTGATGCTTGTGCTGGCGAAGTGGCACTTGTTTGTATTGAGCTGTAGACCAGCGTTCGAAATGCACGTTAGAACTTCGTCCAAACGCTTAAGGTGCTGAGGAAAAGTAGAAGAATAAATTACGATGTCGTCTAAGTAACATAAACAGGTTTTCCATTTGAGACCACGTAAGGCGGTATCTATGATGCGCTTGAATGTTGCTGGAGCGTTGCATAAGCCACAAGCATGACGTTAAATTTGTAAAGCCCGTCAGGCGTCGCAAATGCTGTTTTCTCCTTGTCTGCTTCGCGCATAGGTATTTGCCAATACCCGGATCGGAGCTCGAGGCTGGAGAAGTATTCTGCGCCTTGTAGGGAGTCCAGGTCATCATCTATGCGTGGCAACGAATACATGTCTTTTTCCGTGATCCTATTAAGTGCTCTGTAATCAACACAAAAGCGGACAGAGCCATCCTTTTTTCGGACCAACACCACAGGAGACGACCAAGAGCTGGATGAAGGTCGAATAATATCCCGTTTGAGCATGTCGGTGACGTTTTCCTTAATGATTTGCCGTTCCGTCGAAGACAGACGGTATGGGCGGTGGCGTACAATGGAGCTGCCTTCGGTTTCGATGCTGTGCTCTGCAACGAAGGTGCGGCCCAGAACTTTGGAATGCACGTCAAACAAAAGGCTGTGCTTTTGGAGAAGGTCTAAGAGGTCTCTTTTGCTCGGCAGTGAGGTGAGGACTTATGGTGTCATTTAAAGCAACAGTGGTAGCCTTCATATCAGTTGTAGCAGACAAAGGCGTTCATTCTGCGGGAAGGGAAACCAGCGAGAAAGGCTCGCTGTCAGCGAAGCAGCTCACAGCAGTGCCTTGAGGCAGCATCACTGGCGATGAAGGTGGGTTCAAGGCGGTGACCGATGCTTTACTGTCGTTAAACCGCACAAGGCCGGGTGCCATGGTAAGTCCCGCAGGTTTGAGCGAACTGATGTGGCTATGAACACGTCACCGTTAACTATAGTATCCGAAGTGATCGTGGGAATTTGTTGATCTCCTGGCGAAATGAAACAAGCAGCGGTAGCAATGAAACGGAAGCTGTATGGATCGACATCGGATGAACTCTCAGTAGCTGACATTTCAATTACTCGCTGACGACACGATATGAAAGCTGATGCCGAAGACAGAAAGTCCCATCCTAAAATTACTGTGTGAGTGCACCAAGGAAGTACAAGAAACTGAATGTGGTGAAGGATGCCATCTATGAAAACGCGGACTGTGCAAACACTTGAAGGGTGAATAGGGACTCCATCTGCGCAACGAAGGGGAGGGCCATCGTATGGCGTCCAAACGTTTTTCAAGCGGGCACAAAAGTCTGCACGAATTACGGAAAGTGATGCGCCTGTGTCTACCAGTGCCTCTGTCTGTATACCTTCAACGTACACTAATAAAACATTCGAAGGGCGGTCTGGAGGAGTTTGACGCAGTTCGAAGTATGCAGCTTTCCCTCCTGAAGCTGCACTGTTTAATTTTCCAGTTGGCGGTCAGGAATTGAAGTAGAAGTTCGGAGAGGAGAAGAGGAACGCCGCATCGGTGAGTGTGAGCGACGACGTGAGAAACGGGAACTGCCAACTGAGCCAAAGTTCTGCGGAGACGGCGACCGACGTGTGCTGTTCTGATACAGTTGGCGATAGGGTGGTCCAGTGGGGTAGAAGTCGTCCCGTTCAAAGTTATCGTAGCTTCGTCTTTCGTCTCGCTGACGGCGTCGGCAAAACCTTGAATTGTGACCACAGATGCCGCAATAGAAGCAATTCGGCCGCGAAGTGCGCCAGTCGTTGTAAGGCTGGGAGAGAGAGAGAGAGAATAAACTTTATTGGGTTCCAGCATGCGGGATTCCCTCCGGCCGCGCAGGGCGTGGGGTTCACCCTATCTCACGTTACACTAGAAGTCCTAATGTCGAGACGCACTGGCGCTGCAAAGGCGAAAGGGGCGACGGGGCACGAAGGCCTTGAGGTCTAGGCCCGCGTGACATTAGGACTTCTAGTGTAAGGCTGGGAAGATGGTCGCGGTGCGAGTGAGTTGAGCGAACCAGGCAATTCGGCCGCTGGTAGCTGCATTGGGCTTTGCTGGGGTGCAGGTGTCCTAGCAGCAACTTGACCATAAGTTGGCATGGCCACAGGATATGAGCTCTGAAGTGGTGAGATTGTCATCCAGGCCAGACTTTGCTGGGGCGCAAGTGTCGTTGCAGCAACGTGAGCTTAACTTGGAATGGGCACGGGATGTGAACTCGGAACTGGTGTACCTGTGATCAATGCCAGTTCCTCCCTCACGACGTCGCGCAAACTAGTACCAGGTGGCGTCGCTCGGATATCAAGGAGGCGAGGTGAAGCCTTTGCATGAAGTTCCTCGCGGATGATAGAGCAGATCAATGCACGCAGCTCTGTTGTGTCATGACTCGAGCTGAGATCAGGCATATCAGGTTGCACCCGAGTGGTTTGAAGCTCCTCGAGGCGCTGACAGGTAGCTACAACATTAGCCTCGGTCTGGGGATTCTGCACCACAAGCGCAATAAAAGCGACAGTCGCAATTCCTTTTAGCAGGTGGCGCACATGGTCGTTTTCTGCCATGTGGTTGTCGATGCGGCGGCAAAGGGCGAGAACATCTTCAATGTAAGAAGTGTAAGACTCGCTAGGGCGTTGAACACGTGCACCAAGCCTTTCCTTGGCAATATCCGAGCGCACCGACGGGTTGGCGAAAATCTGGCGGAGCTGGCGCGTAAAGGCGGGCCATGTCAAAAAATCTGTAGCGTGGTTTCAAAACCACGTTTTTGCGACGCCGCTCAAGTAGAATGCAACGTGGATGAGTTTCGCAGGCTCATCCCAGTTGTTGATGGCACTCACGCGGTCATAATCCTCGAGCCAGTCTTCCACGTCTTCACCCTAAAGCCCTGCGGACAGCGGAGGATCCTTTTGAGGGCTGGTGACCAGGTGAGAAGGGTCTCTTGGCAGTGGGAGCGGTGGCGCAGCTGCTGCGCTGGGCTGGTCGGCTTGCGACATTACCGAACTCAGGTCGTTTAAGCGGCGGCCTGAACGGAGCTTCAGGGATGTGTTCTAGAAGATGCTGGAGTTGTCCGAGAGAGCGAGAGGACGTAGGAATCGGGCAGCACTCTCCACCACTTGTAAGATGGCGTACAGTACCCTCGAGACTCTTCTTTATTGTCTCGAGTATGTGCCCCACAACCTAAGCTTGACTAGTGATGATGAGTATGTACAGATGAAAAGATGGGACGCATAAACAATGCTCACAATATATATATATATATATATATATATATATATATATATATATATATATATCGTCCAGTAGATCCTCCGTGAGCGGTCACAACGTCGTTAATTTCGACGTTTCGGCCTAGAGTCTGGCCTTCAACAGGACTAAAGATACAGTTTGTTGGTGCTCACCTTTGTACAATCTCAAATCAGAGGGCAAGGAAAGAGGAAAAAAAGACAGAAAATAAAAAAAGAAAAAAAGGAAAAAAAAGAAAAGAAAAAGAAGAAAAAAGAGAAGAACAAGAGAAAAATAATATACGGTGGACTACCCTCGGGCGCTCCCTTCCACTTTTCCCTCCACTTCCCCCTTCTCCCCTTCACCTTTCTGATGTCAGCGGTCTGTGTATGTTTCCTTTCACTAACGCATTCCTCCCGGCCAGATGGCGCTTCCTGGCACTGGCGGTTCGGCTTGGTGGCGCTAGCTTGATGGCGCTAGCCACCGCCCGATCTAAAGGGTACAGCCATATCCATCCATCCATCCATCCATCCATCCATCCATCCATCCATCCATCCATCCATCCATCCATCCATCCATCCATCCATCCATCCATCCATCCATCCATCCATCCATCCATCCATCCATCCATCCATCCATCCATCCATCCATCCATTCATCCATCCATCCATCCATTCGGTGTGGGGCAAAAAAGAGCTTTTTTAGGAAGTTCTAAGCCTTTAACTTCTCGGAGTCCCGTAAACAATTCGTCGTAGAAGGAGGGGTGCGGCGTATTGTGGCAGAGGCTAGTAAGCGGGCATTTTAGGAAGTTCTAAGCATTTAACTACTCGGCGTCGTGTCAACATTTCGTCGTAAAAAGAGGGGTGCCCCGTATCGCGGTAGAGGCTGGTAAGCGGGCGCAATGCGAATTCCTTGCCCGCTTCTGGATTACGCGTGTAGTGGGGGCCTCCCGGCTGTGCACAGGGTTGCTGTTGGGCATGTCATGCATGGCACGATTGATTGGGTAGTAAAATAAAATAGAAAACAGACGACAGCTGCACAAAAGGAGAGTAGTTACACTTGGAATTGTTTTAGGTTGTCTAGTGCCCTTCGCAGCTGCAGTGCCGTGAACTCAGTTACTATTTTCATTGTTGCCGTTATTGTTTTTAATGCTTTAATTGCTGCAAGTGTACCACGATTCTCATTTATTCCTCTATCGAGGGTGTTAAATCGGTGGATAAGGTATGACTCTCGTTGTTCACGTTCTCGATTTGATTTAAATCCCGTCTCTGAGAGCGTTACTGATAGTTTGTCGAATGCATGGTCGGGAAGATTGAGATGTTTTGATAGAGGTAGACTTGGGGCTGATTTTGCATGGGCTCTGTGATTATTTAAGCGAATCCTAAATGGTGTTTCTGTTTGTCCGATGTACTGCATACCACACACGTTGCATTCGAGTAGGTATACCACATTAGAGGATTCGCATGTTAGGTTTCCTCGTATGTTAATCGAAAACTTGGATTGCGTGCTGGTTGCTTTGTCTGTTTCTCGCATCGCCTTACATACAAGACTTCGTGGCTTTAAACAAGGGCGGCATGAATTATTGGGGGGTCTAGGAATTTAGGACAGACATAACAATAAAACCCGCTGACAAAGGAGGAGCAATTGTAGTCCTTAATACAACCAACTACTTACAAGAAGCATACCACCAACTAGTCGACTCAAGATTTTACGAACGCCTCCCAGGTGATCCGACAGACGAATACAAACGTATCGTATCAACAGAACTAAAGAAACTGCTGAATGCAGAAAAGATAACCAACACTGACCACAAACTGATGCGAGCAGCATACCCTCGTCCAGGTCGCTTCTACATCCTCCCAAAAATTCATAAACCCGGTAATCCAGGTCGACCAATCATATCAGGCAACGGTACAATAACTGAACTCATATCAGGGTACGTGAAAAATCTAATAAGCCACATTCCATGCACCCTCGCGTCGTACATAAAAGACATCACACATTTTCTTCGAGACATTGCAGGTCTCTGTGTGCCGAAAAACTCGTACTTGGTTACTCTTGATGTCTCTTCATTATATACAAAAATTCCTCACGATGACGGCATAGCTGCATTACAAAACATGCACACAAACCATAGGCAATCTAACAGCCCAGATTTCGTTTCCATCGCAACTTTGACGAGGATAGTCCTCGAACTAAATTCCTTCAAATTTAATCAGGAGTATTTTCGACAAATCAGTGGGACTGCTATGAGCACCAAAATTGCACCAAATTATACCAACATATTTATGGTAAAGCTAGAGTCGGAATTTCTTGCACAAGTTCTTTGAAACCACAGTTATACAGAGGATACGTAGACGACATCTTTCTTATTTGGACCCACAGCAAGGATTAACTTCTCTGCTTTATCGACACTTGCAATGCTGTACATCCGAACATGCACTTCATACACACCTACTCGCAAGCAACCGTAAATTTTCTTCATGTTACCATAGCGATAGAAGAAGACAAGCTTTCTACAACCCTATATCGCAAACCAACGGATCGAAAACAATACCCCCATTGCCAAACCAATCACTCGCGCCACTGTAAAAACAGTATTACATACAGACAGGCTCACCACTTTAAGCGAATCTGCTCAAGAACGCTGATTGTGACACAAGCTCATAGAGGCTGAAACTTAAGCTCGATAAACAAAAACGCCCACCACATGTAATTGATGACGCCATTCAAAAAGCGAGAAACTTGAAGCTTAATGACTTACTTACGAAGCGCTCACCACAAGACGACTCACAACGAACAAACCTCTGCTCAACCTAATGCACACAATTCCCCAATGTTAAAAAAATCCTTAAACGACATTACAACATTCTGGACCGAAGTGAACGTCTGAAACGCGCATTCCCATCCGCTGCTGGTGTCGTTTACCGACGACCACGCAACCTCAAAGACACACTTGTCCCATCTCAAATCAACACCTTACCCGCCAATTTTTTATGCCAACCTTGTTTACAGTCACGATGTCTTGTATGTAAGGCGATGCGAGAAACACACAAAGCAACCAGCACACAATCCAAGTTTTCAATTAACATACGAGGAAACCTAACATGCGATTCCTCTAATGTGGTACACCTACTCGAATGCAACGTGTGCAGTATGCAGTACATCGGGCAAACAGAAACACCAATTAGGATTCACTTCAATTATCACAGAGTCCATGCAAAATCAGCCCCAAGTCTACCTCTATCAAAGCATCTCAATCTTCCCGACCATGCATTTGACAAACTATCAGTAACGCTCTTAGAGACGGTATTTAAATAAAATCGAGAACGTGAACAACGAGAGGCATACCTTATCCACTGATTTAACACCCTCGATAGAGGAATAAATGAGAATTCTGGTACACTTGCAGCAATTAAAGCATTAGAAAACAATAACGGCAACAATGAAAATAGTAACTGAGTTCGCGGCACTGCAGCTGAGAAGGGCACTGGACAACCCAAAACAATTCCAAGTGTAACTACTCTTCCTAAGTGCAGCTGTCGTCTGTTTTTTGTTTTATTTTACTACCCAATCAATTGTGCCATGCATGACATGCCCAACAGCAACCCTGTGCACAGCCGGGAGGCCCCCACTACACGCGTAATCCAGAAGCGGGCAAGGAATTCTCATTGCGCCCGCTTACCAGCCTCTACCGCAATACGGGGCACTCCTCTTTTTACGACGAAATGTTGACAGGACGCCGAGTAGTTAAAGGCTTAGAACTTCCTAAAATTCCCGCTTACCAGGCTCTGCCACAATACGCGGCACCCCTCCTTCTTCGACAGATTTTTTACGGGACTCCGAGTAGTTGAAGGCTTAGAACTTCCTAAAAAAGCTCTTTTTTGCCCCACACCGAACCGCCAGTGCCAGGAAGCGCCGTCTGGCCGGGAGGAATGCGTTAGTTAAAGGAAACATACACAGACCGCTGACATCAGAAAGGTGAAAGGGAGAAGGGGGAGAGAAATGAAGGGGGAAGTGGAGGGAAGAGTGGAAGGGGGGCACCCGAGGGGAGTCCACCATATAATATTTTTCTCTTCTTCTTTCTTTTCTTCTTTTTCTTTCCTTTTTCTTTTTTTCTTCTTTTTCTTTTTTTTCTTTTCTGTCTTTTTTCCTCTTTCCTTGCCCTCTGATTTGAGATTGCATAAAGCTGAGCACCAACAAACTGTATCTTTAATTCTGATGAAGGCCAGACTCTAGGCCGAAACGTCGAAATAAACCACGTTGTGACCGCTCACGGAGGATCTACTGGACTATATGCAACGCTACGGCCACTCAACCACCATGCCTGCATATATATATATATATATATATATATATATATATATATATATATATATATATATATATATATATATATATATATATATATATATATATATATATATATGTGTGTGTGTGTGTGTGTGTAACGTAAGAAGGTAGCGATGGTTAGGTAGAGACAGAGAAGGTAGAAGATCAGACTAGAATAAACATTGGGTATGAGCCAGGCCACGTCTCGCAATCATCATAGCGTCACATATATTTATTGACGATTCGACGAGATCGGTATCTATCAAACTTGACTCCTCTATCTATGAAAGGCCCGTTTCTTGACGGGAACAACCAAATACATATTGTAATCTTTACTACAGTAGAACGCTTAAGTATCTCCTAATCCGCCCAAGATAACGAATTCTCGTACAAGTTAGAGATAATTTTCGCGCCTAATCATCCTCATGAGTAGCCTGCACACGCCTACTGTAGGGCAAAGACGTCTTCCTTCATCCAACAAACAACCCAATCTTGTACTCTCTGTTCTTACGTTACACTCGCGAACTTTGAAATCTTATCAGCCTATACCTAACTTTCTGTCTGCCCCTCGCGTGTATCCCCCCTTTCAATCCTCGAGATTTCGGCGTCACGGGTAACTACCACCAAAATGCCGGTGTTTTATACCTGCCTCTTGCGGGTTGGTAGTGGATTACGATTCATGATTTGAGAAGGCTTGCCGAATGCTATCCTCTCCATCATTTATGTTTCTAGTTATTTCATTCTCATGACTCGTCTCTGTGGTTACTACCTCTCCCAAGTAGACAAATTCCTTTACAAATTCTAGCGTCTCGCCACCTATCGCAAATTGCTGTTTTCTGCCGAGACTTTTGCACATTACTTCAAATTTGTACACAATAATTTTCAGACCTACACTTCTACTTTCGCGTTCAGTTCAGTAATGCGCTGTAATTCGTGCTCTGAGTTACTCATCAAGGCAATGTCGTCAGCAAATAACAGGTTCCTTACATACTCTTCAATACCTCTTATTCATAACTCTTCACAATCTAGGGCTCCGAAAACCTCCTTAAACACGCGGTAAATAGCATTGGAGAGAGCGTGTCTCTGTGCCTTACGCCCTAATTATTTATTTATTTATTTATTGGTACCCTCAGGGCTTACAAGAAGCATTGTAGAGGGGAGGGGCTGAAGTAAATGAAAACACTATAAGGAATACACAGAAAAAGTGGCACTAAGAGATAGAGCACAAAAGGAAACAAACTAGATAAGTTTATACATGAACTAACAAAAGAAAATAGGACGAAAAAATACACTTTGACGTCGCAATCACAGTGAATGTCAGTGCATGTTGCACAAAAAATAATCGACTGATGCCTTTTCAATACACATGTTCAAAAAAAAAAAAAAAAAAAATAAAATACACATGTTCAAAAAAAAAAAAAAATGATACATGAAAAAGCAAATTTTATCGAGTTACACACACAAAAAGAAAACATCAGTGCAAGGCAAAAAAAAAAAAAAAAAAAAAAAAAAAATTTGTTGAGATCAAGACCTGTACAGAGATAGGTGGTAAAGAAGTAAATTGCAGTTTCAGTGTGTTGTAAATGCATTTGTGAACGTGATGCAGCTTTATAGCGTGTTCGTTAATGCTTTCCGGAAACGGTCAGGGTCTCTGATTGCGACTAGTGACGCAGGCAGGTGATTCCATTCATAAGATGTTTTTGGCAAGAATGAATATGAGTAGGTGACTGTGCGCTGTGATGGTACGTGAACTTTGAAAGGGTGGTCGACACGTGGGGAGATATAGGATGCGGATGTGATGTATCGGGACTTCAACTCATTGTTATGATAATATATTTTATGAAAAAGGCAAAGACGGGATAACCTCCTACGAGAAGAAAGAAGGGGAATGCCAAGTGTTCGTTTCATGTCAGTGACACTGGCAGTTCGATGGTAGTTGTGAAGGATGAAACGGACCGCTCGATTTTGCACATTTTCAATTATGTTTGTCAGACTAGCATGACCAGGATCCCATATGGAGCATGCGTATTCAAGGTTAGACCTAACATAAGTAATGTACAGCTGTTGCTTTAACTTCGGGGGAGCTAAGGAAAAATTACGTTTTAAATAACCAAGCATGCGGTTAGCTTTCGATGTAATGTATTCTATGTGTCTTTTCCATGAGAGATTGTTAGTAATATGCACACCAAGATATTTATAGGATATTACTTGATCAAGTGAAGTATTATTCAGTAAATAATTAGGGCATGCTGAAATACTACGGGAAATTCTCATTGTTTTGCATTTAGACGTGTTAAGGTCCATAACCCAGAGCTTACACCATGTCGAAATGTTATTAAGATCATTCTGCAGTGTTAGGGTATCATTAGGGCCTTCAATCTTGCGATATAAAACACAATCATCGGCAAATAAACAGATGGAACTTGTGATTTGGTTAGGAAGATCATTGATGTATATTAAAAAAAGTAATGGTGCTAAAACAGAGCCCTGAGGTACGCCTGAGTCAACCGGTACTTCAGGAGAGTTTTTATCATTAATGCTGACATATTGCGTTCGGTTGGATAGAAACTCTCGAATCCAATTGAAAACCAGGGGATCAATGCTTAACTGGCTGAGTTTAAATAAGAGTAAGCGGTGACTGACGCGGTCAAAAGCCTTGGCGAAATCTAAAAATATGCAGTCTACTGTAAAACCATTGTCTAGAAATGCGTGAAGATCATTGCAAAATGTTGCTAGCTGTGTTTCGCATGAGAATGTCTTACGAAACCCATGCTGACTACTATGAAAGAACTTATTCGATTCTAAAAAATTGACCAGATGGGAGAAAATGACGTGTTCGAATATCTTACAAGGAATTGAAGTCAGGGAAATAGGTCTATAGTTTTGAGGGTTGTGTGTGTCACCGGATTTATGAAGTGGTATCACCTTGCCTGTTTTCCAGTCTTTAGGTAAGGAACTACTGTTCAGTGATTTCGTGAAAATAAGGTTTAGTAGGATGGAACTATATTCGGCGGTAGCCTGCAAAAATTTCGACGTGATGCCATCAATACCGCACGAGGACGATCTCTTTAAATTGTTAATGATGGAGCGGATACCAGACGAGTCAAGTAAAATGGGTTCCATGGGAACGTAGCTAGGCGCAGTGAAACGTGGACAGATGTCAGGGTGAGTAGCACAAAATGAACGGGCAAAAACAGTGTTAAGTGTGGAAGCGCACTGGCTGCTTGGGATTGACTCGCCAGATTTATCAGTAAGAGCTATAGTTAGATTATCCCGGTTTCTCACGACATTCCAAAAGCGTTTTGGGTTGCTTTGGAGCAATGACGGAAGTGTATTATTATAAAATTTAAACTTAGTTTCTTTTAATGCACTGGAGTATGCTTTTGCCGCGGTTGTATAAGTGGACCACTTATCAGCAGATGACGATTTCTTGGCGGCACGAAAGAGCCTTTTTTTTTTGTTAGACAGCCGGTTGAGGTACCTTGAATACCATGGCGCGTTGGATGAATGATAAACCTTCCTTACAGGGATATGCTTTTTTATTAGATGCAGTGCTTTGTCTTTGAAACACGTCCATATTTTCTCGACCGTAGCATCATTGTAAGAAAGACAAAAGCTGTCGAGAAATGAGGAAAGCTCGGTGTTGATAGCCTCAAAGTTGGTCTTATTGTAATCCTTTATAAGTTTAAAGCGATTGCTCCTTCTATTCCTCGGTACAGAAATGGAAAAATGTAGCACGTCATGGTCACTCAACCCTGGCAAGTGAGTTATTTCAGATGCAATATCTGGTGATGAGGTGAGTATCAAATCTAGTAGGTGTGATGTGCTAGGAGTAACACGGGTGGGAATACGCACTAATTGAGATAGATTGTAATCCAAACAAGTGGTTAGGAAATAACTCGTTTCAGCTGAAGCAGGCTCTGCAAACGGGCATGGATGAGACCATTGGATTGATGGAAAATTAAAATCTCCTAGAAGAAAAACTGGAATACCGGGAGTTAATGCCGAAATATGACTTAGGCAATCATGTAATTCTTCGCAGAAAGAGCCGTTGGAATTAGGCGGGCGATAGCAAATGCCAAAAACAATTTTTTGAAAACAAATCGTCACGTAGCACCAGACAATTTCTAATCTACAAGGGATTTTCAGAAGTGTACATTGAAGACACTCATTCACAGCAATAAGGACCCCACCACCCCTTCTTTCGGAGCGATCACATCGATGTACAGTGAAAGTTTTGTGGCACTGAAAAAGCTCACTTGTTGCAATTTGATCGGAAAGCCAGGTTTCAGACAAAAGAATTATGTCAGCATCCGTGTCATTAATTAAAGCACTTAGGCGGTCTCTTTTCGGAATAAGGCTGCGAATATTAGCATACAGGATTGAAAGCTCCGATGGTGAAGATGAGCCACCACCCCTCACACTGTCCTAGCTAGTGTTAGAATAAGGACGACCTGATCTGGTCGCCCTAGGGCTAGAGGAAACGGCAACTTGTGGGGAAGGTGCCTCGCAGACGACGTTGGTGCGAGCATCATACACATAGCATTTATTTTGTGCATATAATTTTTTGTACCGCAACTTAAACGGTTTTTTTAAAGCAATGCCAAACTCTGTCAGCTTTTTACGAGCTTCACGAGTTGATACAGAGAAGTCTTCAGAAAGGCCAATGCCACTACCTCGTAAAATAGATTTCTTAGACAGTAGTAGCATTTTTGACTTGGAATTTGAAAATTTAGCAATGAGGGGTCTATTTTTACCTGCCAAGTATCTGCCTATTCGGTGTGCTCGTGCTATGTCATCGGGTGATAAGCGAACATCCAACCTGTCACGGGCCATCGTGATAATTTTTTCTTCTGACTGGTGCGCTTTCTCGTCTGGCACGTCAGGTAAGCCATAAAATAGCACATTATCACGTCGAGACCGATCTTCAGCCTCGTCAAGCCGGGCTTGTAGATCAATTGTCTCTTGTTCCACGCGAATTAGTGATTGGCGCGTGATAGATAGTTCTTGCTGTACATTTGGAAGATCGCTAATCCGTTTTTCTACTGTTTGTAGCCGTACGGTAATGTCAGCCACAGCAGTTGCAACTGTCTCATGGGAAACCTTAAGATCAGACAATGCCTGTGACATGCTCGATTGGTTAGTCTCGATTCTAATACAACGCTCATTTGTCTCTTTAACCAACTGAATTAGTTCCGTTAGGGTCTTGTCAGGCCCAGGGTTTTCCTCAATGTCCCCACAAAGCATAAGCAGCAAAGAAGAAAAAGGTTCAAGCAATGCTTCTGGGCACGGAAGCACAATCGCAAATCGGTCACTAGTCTTGTAACATTTGCAAGGCAAGAGAAAGGAATCACCAACCTGCACAACAAGAAAGATGTGCCGTAAGTTCTTCATTCTGTCTGTGCATCCGTGCCCACTGGCGGGGTGGCAAGTGGCGTGTGCTTTTAAACCATCCACTATCAGTCGTGACGATGTCACTGACGTTGTACTGCGTGGCTCATGGAAAGGGCAAGCCGTGGCGCTGTTGAGAAGACTGGGCGCGGCGCTTTCAAACATGCATGAAGAATCGGTGGCTGCGCAGATGACATCCACGTACGCCGAAGTCGAGCCGCAAAACGGAATTTCGACCGCGGGAAGCGATCGATGATCCAAGGGATGGCTTGCAAGAACGCCCACAATCTGCACAACAAGAAAGATGTGCCGTAAGTTCTTCATTCTGTCTGTGCATCCGTGCCCACTGGCGGGGTGGCAAGTGGCGTGTGCTTTTAAACCATCCACTATCAGTCGTGACGATGTCACTGACGTTGTACTGCGTGGCTCATGGAAAGGGCAAGCCGTGGCGCTGTTGAGAAGACTGGGCGCGGCGCTTTCAAACACGCATGAAGAATCGGTGGCTGCGCAGATGACATCCACGTACGCCGAAGTCGAGCCGCAAAACGGAATTTCGACCGCGGGAAGCGATCGATGATCCAAGGGATGGCTTGCAAGAACGCCCACAATCTGCACAACAAGAAAGATGTGCCGTAAGTTCTTCATTCTGTCTGTGCATCCGTGCCCACTCAATCCATGCCCACTCCGTGCCCACTCAATCCGTGCCCACTCATTGTTTGGGATTCAGTCGCTTTCGTCATGGCGAACTATGGTGGCCGCGGATCCGCAGTGAATTTCTTCCAGTGAGTTGATGTAGGCTCGTCGATGCAAGGAATCCGTAGTGCCGTGTATTGCTGCTGGTGTCAGGACAGCGTCAAACGCCGTCTCGTAATCTATGAAGGCTATGTATAGGGGTTCGTTGTATGCGACATATTTCTCTATTACCTGATTGATAGTATGAAGAGCCTGTACGAAATCATGCTTGGCCCTTTGGATGGTTGAAGTGTAATGTCGTCCCAGTCCTATTAGCGATTACTTCTACGAATAATTTACAAAGAAACAGTAAGCTGATCGTCCTGTAATTTTTCAAGTCACCTTGACGTCTTGTTTCCAATGGATCAAGAATATGTGGGCGTTATTACTAAATTCTAGTACCTTTTCCTTCAAGAGACACTTCGATTATAATGTTCATGAACAGTTTTGATTGGTTTGATTTGTGGGGTTTAACGTCCCAAAACCACCATATGATTGTGAGAGACGCCGTAGTGGAGGGCTCCGGAAATTTTGACCCCCTGGGGTTCATTAACGTGCACCCAAATCTGAGCACACGGGCCTACCATGAACAGTTTTTCTAACAATTTCTCCGTCATCTTTCAACAGGTGTATTGTTACCTTATCTCAGCTGTTTTACATTTTTGGCATTCCTTTGAGAGATTTCATTACTCCCTGGTCGTTACTGGTAGGATGTCAAACTATCTGGGCTATTATTGCTTCTTACCATACCATCCTGGTTGTATCGGCTTCTGTAAAGCTCTCTGCAGAACTTCCCCGCCACCTCGACTATCCTATTCCTATTGTTTACGACATTGTCTTCCTTGTTCCTTAACGCATACAGCCAATGTTCGCCTATGCACAGGTTTGTTTTGGACCTTTAAGGCTTTTGCCGCTTTTTACGGCCTAATCGATTCTATCTATGTTATACTTTCTGATATCGGCTACCTTGCGCCTATTATTGATTAACTTCGAAAACTCCACTAGCTCTATTTTTTCGATTGCATTTGAGGCTTTTATGGTTTGTTGTGTCTTAATGACATTTTTTACTTCCTGGGTTAGTTTGCCAGTGTCTTGTCTACTGATGGTGCCTCGGAGTTCCACTGCACTCTGTGATAATATCAGTAAGGTTATAGTTCATGGTGTCAATTATAACAACCGATACCTCGTTTACAGCCGTGAATCTATTCTGAAGTGAACTCTGAGCTCCCGTGCTTTTCCTTCCGTCGCAAGCTAAAAATCGTATTGCGTATCGATTCAAGCCTTTGCTTTTTTAAATCTAAGTCGATTCGAGCTCCTATCAATCTCTGGTCACAGTATCGGATCTTGCCAACTACCTCTACATCTTGTACAATACCTTGGTGTGCACACAGAAAGAAGTGTATTTTGATTTTAGTTCCATGAGGACTCCGCCAGGTCCACTTTCAGTTATCCCGTTTTCTCTAGAAAGTATTCAAGTTCCGCAAATTATTACGTTCTGCGAAATCTACTAATGACTTCCTTCTGGCAATTCTGGAGCCAATGGCATAGTCTTCGCCCGCATGGTCTCCATCATATTTCTTGCCTACCTTTGCATTTTTGTCACCCATCAGTACAGTTTCCTGTGTCTTTACTTCATGATCTGGTGACTCTATGTTTTCTTACAAGCGTTCAACCAAATGATCATCACGACTCGATTTAGGCGTGGAGATTTAGGCGTGCATATGATTAAAAATGATGTACCAGCTAATTCACAAAGACATAAAGATTGACAGTTACAAATACTCATCTTTAACCCAAACACGCCAAACGCGGCACAAACACGCCTTATCAATACATGAGCATGTCATTCATACGGAAAGTCATAAATATTCATTTCTTCTTTTAATTACACGTGAATGGAACATGCTGTATCCTAGCGTAACAACAAGTGCGACGTTATCATCCTTTTTAACATTGCTTGGAGATCAGCTACATGCTGCCCAGTTATGAGCCTCCTGTATCATCCTTACTTCTGTATAACTTTTTTTACATCAGTGCGTTTTTTGCTCCTATTTTCCCTTTGTATGCCTTTTTGTTCACTTTTTTTTGCTGTTACACTGTACGCATAATTTCGTTGATTCTACATACTGTTACTTCGTCTATTTTCACCATTTTTACATAAACGTATGTTTACTTCAGTTTTGCCATTATACACCTCTTTGATCACCCCTTTTTTACGTATTAGGATGTACTATTATTATGATGTACTATTACGTCTTCTCGTCTGCCTTTGTTAACCGCCAATATTTTTATGCATAGTTGAATATTTGATATTTGTATTGTCATATTGTAACAATTCAATATGCCCTTCCTGTAAAGATCCCTGATGGGATCGACAGTATGAATGAATGAATAAATGAATGAATGAACAAATAAATAAATAAAGAAATAAGTAAGTAAATAAATAAATAAATAAATAAATAAATAAATAAATAAATAAATAAATAAATAAATAAATAAATAAATAAAGATGCACCATTTTCATCTTGCACCTTAACACAAGCATTCTTTTCTAACTCTCTAGTCGTGCTGCCGTACAGCTAAGGTGATCTCTCGCGACAAAGCTCAAACAAGCACCCTGAGTCATACTGGCATGTGCCATACAGAATAAAGCTACACCAGAACTTCTTATGCTCTGGTGGCATTGAAAACCAAAGTTTTCGATTTCCACTGCAGTGTGGCTGGGTGTCAAGACACCGTGACAGCAGCTACGATGGCAGTGGAGACGGTGGGAGACATCGAGAAGCTTGCTGAGGGCAAGATGGAGGAGAGTGCTAGGCTCTACATTGCTCTTGGCGCCGGTCGAGAGCAGACCCTCAGAGAGAACACGCTGGCTTTCCAAAGGTTTGAACTTGCCTTTGTCAAAACGTGCCATAATGCTAGAAATTTGAGACAGCGAATCCGTATAAAACTAGACAAAGATGCCTTCGCCTATGAACCTTGCCTCGCATGCATTAACGTTTCCATACAGTCTTTCTTTCGCCGAACCGCAATGCGGGTAACGCATTACTACTCGAAGTATGGTTAGAATATGCTAATTCTGAATTGGATATCTATGTATTTTTTGTAATTACCACACGAAAGAATGTATTGTAACTTGATCGCACTGAATACACTTCCCTAGTTTTGCCTTTTAGAATAATACTGTAACTTAACTATATTAACTTGGACTTGGACAGCCTTGTGCTGCTTTTTCTTTCCAGCCGGGCGTCGCCTCCTGCTCTCCTTTGTTTAGTTTATTAATTTTTGTATACAGCACGCTCCGCTAAATAAAACTATACGAGAGAGTATAACGAAAGCTAATGAACAAAATACGTTTAATCAAAAATATGCGCCACATAAGCATTGTCAAGCAATAGAACACACTATAACAACAAAGCTCAATGCATCGCTATTTGATGCCTGGAAACAAAGCTTTCCTGTGGTAGCCCACATTACTCGGTAACCATACTCTTATTGTGACGGGTCCCACGGTTTCGATACTAACTGAACAGATGGTAGACGCTGCGATGCCATTTAAGTAAGGCGATCAAAGTTATACGAGGACATTTCGTTTATAGTCAGAGACAACGTTAAAACCCAGAGCACTGCCTTATCGTAGGCTGGTGTACACAAGCCTGTCTCAATGTCTTTTCACTTCATATTGTCATCATATGCTGGGCTACCATAGGTGACAGCGAATTTGTCCAGAATTAAAGAGCGTATGAGCACGATCATTTCTTTAGCCAAGGAAGCTATTTGTGGCCATATTTTGATTACCTGGAGTATTTGCCTGACCAGAATCTTTAGGTTGTATTTGATAAGCTGCCTCCGACGTAGCGTATTCAGCGCGGAGCTCATTGTGGAAGTACAGCCTTGGGTCCACTGAACTAAATCTCTATATTTTTAGTTGGGCGTGCGCCGAAGCTCTTCAAACTCAGCCTTCCAGCCACTTCCAATGGCAATCTGCGTCCGCGAAGCTGTAGCAGAGGCTCAACTAAATCTGTCCATTTTCTAGTACAGCCGTGTGAAGCATACAGGCATGAAATCGCAAAGCAACCACCATAGTTGTACGTACAGTGAGCAGGAGGAGTCAAAATTGTGCTCAAGACAGTTAATGCGCGTTTCAAAGCTGTAGTGTTGGCCTCAAGAATTAAGGCAAAACTTCTTTAGCGTCACCTGATCTGGAGTTCTATCTTTCACCACTGGTGCACCAGAGTTCGTTTCGTCAATCTGGTCACACTATATTCTCCACACTTACTCGTCATTCTGCACTGCATGCATATCCAGAATACTTCTCAGACCACGGATCTTTGTGGATGTGGAGAGAATCAACACCTCAACCACCCTGTTGGGACAAGCGGTATCCTTCCCAGTAGGTCTGGCTCCATCGGCGGTTCACAAAATCGCTCACCCAGAAGGAGAGATCAGCACTGCGAAAGGCAAGGCCCTTAACCCTGTCTGGTGTACCTCACTAGTCATTGAAATATCGGTGAAGATTCTCGTTTAACTCGTTTAAGTGTTGCTGTTCGACGTTTAACAGTGCTGAACGAAGCACCAGTGCGATGCATTGTCAACGTTCTTTGCTCATTTCCTATAGTAAATATCTTTGCAACTTTAGACATTTCGTTTTTATTTGTTTAACAATTATGGTTTATTGTCCAGCCTAAAGCTTCCAATCCGAAGTACAATTAATCTACAGCGTTTTCTCTAGCAATGTGAATCTAAAACAGAACAGCGCTTTCTCTAGCATATGTGAATTTAAACACTAACCGTAAATACTACGACGAGTAAAAATCAAAAAGGCTGGGAAGGGTGTTTCAGCTGCCCTAATGATGTCGGCTATGGCTGTTGCCTCCTTCATTTTTAGGGTACCGGTGATAAGCAGTCAGGTTTAAGACATTCTCGTGCAGCATACCCGTTTTTGTGTTGAACCATGACTACACATCACAACATGAGGACACGAGAAGCCGAGAAGCCGAACCCTTAAGGCACTTCGCAACTAAAATACCAAAGTAGTTTGGAGCAGGGACACCTGACCATGGCTAAAGAGTCTGTGCCGTCTTCGCGTCTTTATTGAGACGCCATTGAAACGAAGCGCTAGGGGCTGGCTTGTCCAAGCAGACCATGAGCGTGAGCATTCTAAAAGCACCTCATGGCTCGAACATCACGAGCCCGCTATACTCTCTTTTCAGCGGCAAGGCAGCTGGCCAAGACCAGTGCAGCGCTACAGGAGAGGCGCCTAGCCGTGCTGCAACTAGCACCTTGTAGGGGCGAAGCTCCATATGACGTGCATTCTGCGTCTTCGTTGTGTGAAACCGCCCCTTTCATTCTTGAACGGGCCATAGAGGGCTGTGCTTGTACTATATGCTCAAATATGCAAATGGTACGACACTTGAGGGCGTGCGTAACTGTAGAAAAGGGAGGGTTGACGTCAAAAGTACGCAAGAAGAGAGAGACGATCACGCGACTACTATCGCCTGTTCTTCGGCGGCACCGTACGCCAGGGGGTGCTTTCTAGTACAATATGAACGACGTTTTGGCGCGCGCGTGCATTCAGAGGCTGGGTGGCATAGGATGGACAAGGGTGCTGAGCGGTGTGCGCGGAATGCTGTGGCGGCTCGCGGTCGAAGAAGGGACCTTGACGTGTGGGCGCGCAAGGCAGAAGTGCGCCGTGAAGCTTTGCAGTACGACAACGGGAGGCAGAGACGGCGCGGCAGCGGCATAGGAACGCAGCTTCACCCCACTCTCCATCATTCACCCTGTTCCTATCTCTCTTTTGTCGTCCCTCGCTGTCCCTGCGCATCTGTCTCTCTCTCCCTCTCTATATATATACCTTTATTCCTATCCTTCAATCCCCCCTTACTCCCATCCCTTGTGAGCTACTGTTGAGGTGTCGCACCAGATGCAGACAGTTACGGGGCTCACTTTTATCTTCTTTTCCCTTTTATAACCACAACCCCGCAAAGTTGCTGTCGTTTTCTTTCTTTCTTTCTCTGAACCACTGCTACTTCTACTTCTATAGGAGTATTAATATTACTAATACAATTGCAGTAATTACTTCAATATTCTTTGTAAACAGTGCAAAGTAAAGATGAAAGCAAAATATAAGCATTTCGTTTATTGAATAAATTATTCATTGAACTAGTTTTGTTTTTTTCTGATTTGCTGCTTTGTCTTGTAAGCTAGACTAAGTGGCCGTATATTTAAATGTTTTGAAGTACGTGCCTTAAGTATTCACCCTTAGGCTACAGGCGCTCTTCTCTGTCGTATTGACGCCCAGGAATACTGTAGTTTGGGTGCCATGTGATTAACTGACCATGTTTATGATCGTGGCTGTTTCAATAGCACTGTAGGGTTCTGTCTTTTATTATATTCGCGATAAACACGAAATATATAAATGGCGAGCTGTATGATTAAAAATGGCGGTCAGAGGAGGGCCAAACCGTTTGTTAGCGGAGTCGGGCAGTGCCAAATAATACATGTAACTTATATATTATATTCAACACAAAAGCGGATGCACCTCCTGCCGACGCTTCCGCAACTGAAGATGTGCCGACGATGACGACACCAGCTGGTTCCGCAAAGATTTCATTAGACATTCCAGTGCTGCTCGACGGTCGCAAAGTGAGTGCTTTAGTTCGCATGGGTGCGGAATTTTCTATAATAAGTGAGAAACAGGCTGCTCTCCTGAAGAAAGTGACGATGCCTTGGAACCTCAGGCCAGTTCATACTACTGGCGGGCACATCGTCACGCCACTTGGCGTTTGCACAGCACGAATACAGGTTCGCTGTCCTACCTTTGTTGTCAGGTTGAGCGTTCTCCGTCAGTGTTCTCGAGACCTGATTATTGGCATGGAATTCCTGGGGGAGCACGATGCTATTATCGACATTGGACAAGGCCTTGTCACGTTCTCAACAAAAAGCACCACACCAGAGCGTAATCTCAGCCATGATCGAGTATGTCTGCGCGTAGTTGACGATGCTGTGACGATACCACCGCGCTCAAGTGTTATGGTTCAAGTGGCGTGTAACAAAACAGCACATGGTGAAACAGCACATGGTGGCAGAGAGCAATCGATCCCTACTCTTTTCCCAAGGTGTCTGCACGAATCCTAGTAGAACTCCAGGCTGGCCACTGCGAGGCTCTGGTTACAAAGTTCAGCTACGAAAGCCGACACATTTTCCCTGGTACTGTCATCGCCTATGCTTTACCAGTAACCAATGTGACTGAGTGTTTTGATTTCGAGGCAACCGATAATGCCAAAGCACCTCTCCGGGGTGTCGATATAAATCCAACGCTTTCTGAAGAAAACAAACGAAGGCTTAAATACCTGTTGATAGAATTTCACGCCTGTTTTGCACGTTTATCGAGAATCCGTCAGACATAGATTACCGAACGCCGTAATATCTCCTACGGCGACGCGCACCCTATACGACAACAGCCTTACCGCGTTTCACCAACGGAATGACGCTTGATTCAAAAGCAAGTGAAGGAAATACTTAAATACGGTGTAATACAGCCATCAAGCAGCCGATGGTGGTCGCCAGTGGTCCTTGTGAAGAAAAACGATGGTACACTTCGCTTTTGTGCCGTTTATACGAAGCTGAATAACGTCACAAAGAAAAACGTGTACCCATTGCCTCAAGTGGACGATTCTCTTGAAAGGCTAAGGCGAGCAAAGTACTTTTCCTCAATCGGCCTCAAAAGTGGTTATTGGCAAATTGAAGTCGATGAAAGTGACCGCGAAAAACCGGCTTTTGTAACTCCTGATGGTGTGTATGAATTCCGAGTGCTCCCATTCGGCCTCTGTTCCGCTCCGGCCACATTTCAACAAATTATGGATACTGTTCTCGCTGACCTCAAAAAGAAAAGTTGTCTCGTCTATCTAGATGATGTCGTTGTCTTTTCAAAAACGTTTGACGAGCACCTTTGTAGTCTTCAGGGTGTTCTTGAAGCTATACGATCCGCTAACCTTACCCTCAAGCCTGAGAAGTGTCATTTCGGCTACGAAGAACTGAAGTTCCTGGGTCACGTTGTGAGCGCTGCAGGCGTTTGGCCCGATCCAGAGAAGACTTTCGCTGTGGCCGCTTTTCTAGCTCCGACAGACAAGAAAAGTCTTCAAAGAATTCTGGGGCTCTGCGCATACTATCGCCGCTTTATTGAAAACTTCTCTTATATTGCGGAGCAGCTCATCAGACTTACGCGAGACGACACCCCATTTCTGTGGACTGACGAACAAGCGACTGCCTTTGCAGAACTCCAACATCGATTGTCTCCCCCTCTTGTAGTTGGTCATTTCGATGAGGACGCTGGCACAGAGGTGCGCACTGACGCAAGCAACATTGGTCGCGGTGCTATCTTGGTGCAAACACAAGATTGCCTACGCGAGCCGCACTCTATCACGTGCCGAAACTAACTATTCAACGTCAGAGAAGGAATATGTCGTGGTAGTATGGGCGATTACAATGTTCAGGCCTTGTCTCTACGGGCGCCCATTTGATGTTGTGACTGATCACCACGCTTTGTGTTGGCTGGCTAACCACCGAGACCTCTCTGGGTGCTTATCACAATGGAGTCTCCGACTTCAGGAGTTCGATGTCACCATCGTATACAAGTCAGGTGGAATGCATGAAGGCGCCGACACGCTATCACGAGCACCTCTGGAATCTGATCAAAGAGCTGTAGAAGACGACAATGCCTTCGTGGGGACTCTCAGTGGGGCGGACCTCTTCAGTAAGCAACGAGAGGACCCTGATTTAAGGCCCATCATCGATCATTTAGAAGGCAGCACCGCGTCTGTTCCTCGTCCACTTTCCTGTACGTTGCCATCATTTTGCTTACAACACGGCACAATATACAAGAAAAACACCGATGTCAGCAGCAGATCTTCTGGTCGTTCCTTAAGACCTTCGTGATGACATCCTATTAGCCTGGCACGATGAGCTGCATCCGGCCATTTGGGAAGCTCACGGATGCTCGACCGGGTACGACAGCTATATTTCTGGCCAAAAGTCGCAGCTTGTGTCAAACGCTACTTGAAAGGATGCCGCGAATGCAAGCGTCGCAAGTCATCACCTGTAAAGTCTGCAGGCATCCTACGACCCATCGACACACCGCGTACGCCATTTTACTAAGTTGGGATGGACCTCCTTGAACCGTTTCCTTTGTCTCACTCTGGAAACAACGGGATCATTGCCGTAACTGATTACTTGACGCGTTACGCTGAGACGAAGCCATTGCCACGCGGCACAGCATCTGATATCGCCCAGTTTTCCATGCACCACATTGTACTTCATCGCGGCGCCCCATCATTCATCATCACTGACCGAGGGACAACGTTTACGGCAAAACTGTTGGACGACATCTTCAAGCCTAGTTACAAAAACCACCGTGAGACAACCACATACCACCCCTAAAAATAACGTCTTGACAGAAAGTGTAAAATAAACGCTGCCGGGCATGATTTCTATGTACGTGGATGTGCAGCATACAACGTGGGACGAGGTCCTGCCGTACGTAACGTTTGCGTACAACACCGCAACCCAGGAAACGACAAGGTTCGCACCCTTCCCCCTTGTTTACGGTCGAGACGTGCAAACCATGCTAGACGCCATGATTCCTTGTGAAATCGACCAGCACGAGCTGCTAACTCCTGATGTCGAAGATTACACTCAGCGTGCAGAGGAAGCACGTCAACCAGCTCGCGGGCACATAAGAACGTAGCAATGTGAAGACGCCTGAAGGTACAATATCCACCATCGACAAGTCACCTATCAACCTGGCGACCATGTGTGGGTTTGAACTCCTGTTAGACCACGAGGTGTCAGCGAGAAAGTCCTGATCAAGTACTTCAGACCCTACAAAGCATTACGGCGGTTCAACAAATTCAACTATGAAGTTATTCCAGACGGAGGCTTGGTAATGACCCAGCGCTACTCACGACGAACAGATATTGTGCATGTCGTCCGCCTAAAATGTTATTTTACGCGATAATACTCGCCTCATTGTGCCCGGGCAGCAAACATTTTATTTTTTTTACGTTGTTCGATGGGTATCTAATGAACTTTCAATTGTGGTAATGTTTTTTTTTCTTTTGACCAACCACAGACAATTTTTTGCTCCTGCACGTGCCCTGAGCACTAAAAGTATCATTTTTTTTCCTCTGATGGATCCTGCTGTCCCCTTAGCATCGGTATGAGCATCGAGAGGATGGTATGAGCATCGAGTCGACGCTCTAATAAAAGGGGGAATAATGCCACCTAGAGTTGTGAGCCGGCAAGCCCTAGCGAGCCGAAAAGGGCAAAGAGAACGAATAAGTGTGTGTTAGCGCTTCGTTTGAAGATACACGCTCGTGTCTTTCTGCCCCGCTGTTCCGGTCTTGTCTTTACGGCTAGTGGTGCGTGACAAAATCATGTCAGATAATCTTTAGATATCTTGTATTTCCATCGTGATATGTCTCGCATGACAAGTGCGTGCATCTGCATTCCCAATACATTCAATAAAGTAATCCGTATCTTCAGATACAAGATACCGCTATCGGAAGCTTACCATGCGGAACAATAATCTCTGACTGAACTATACTTCTCAAGATGGTACGGGTATCTCTAATCTATCCTATAAAAACTCAGTGCCGTGGGATAATTTAATTTTTCCCCGAGGGCCCACCAGTGACGGCAGAGTCGAAGGTCTTCGCGTCTCGTTTAGCGTAGCAAAGCCAAATGACAGCACTCGCGCAGCCTAATAAAATCACTCCTTCTCCACGGAGTGAATGATGATGAGTGGTGTGAAGTGTCCGTACGTCCATACGTGCTTCTGTCCGTACGTCCATTCGTCCGTCCATGCATCCATCCGTCAGTCTGTCTTTTGTTTGTCTGGGAGGCCTATACTAGACAGCGCCGTGTAGTATAGGCCTCGCAGCCTGGCCAGGGGGTGCTGCGCCACGTGCGTTTCGCCACATTTTTTAGCAATAACCGGTCGCTCGTCAATCTAAGCCAGCCTTTTGCCTGCGCTCCTCTCTCAGCACGTTCACGCACTCTGCGCGCACTGTTGTCTGGTCACCCCGCACGTGCAGCGTCACCTGTGAGTTGCTCCGAATGCATAAAAAGGTTTTAAATGCATTTTCACAGTGTGAATATCGCCAGCAATGAGAGCGATTTATCGACAACCTTAAGCGACCAAGTTTGAACATCAAACACAATGTCAATGAGCGAGTGCTATATGCGTGGCGATGGTGAACAGGCACACTTATACGACAATAAAAGTGAGGTGATTGTGTGAACTACGTCGTCTCAGAGGCCCTCAACTGTTTTGGGAAGGTTGTCACCTCGATTTAATTGTCAAATTAGCTGGATATCTGCCCAGCAAACTGCTTCTCTGTCTCGCCATCCTGTGGTTGCGAGACAGGTTGGCATGGATCATTTTATCCCTGGGCTCTACATCTGAACCTTTGCAGTAGTGCCTTGTCATATTCGAGGGAGTCAGCTGCGGTCATACACGCAATACAGTCAGTGCCTCCCCATTCAAGCACATGCTTATGGCGATTGCCCATTTATCTCGAGGCCAGTCCTGTATCGTGTGTACGCGGTCGAACCTCTGCAGGTACGCTTAGAGATCGTTGCGTCTCTTATCAAATAGTGGCAGTAGCTTCTGTGCACGGGTTTAGGCCTACAGGAGATGCTGGCGGGGCGAGTGCTGCCGCCGCAGATGGCTCACGTGGAACATCCTACTGAAGCTTGAGCTTAAGCTTCCGGATCTCGAGGTGCCTTTGGTTCACTAACCGCTACCTCACTGCTGCTTTTTTGGCTGTATCTCGCTCTGCCACGCGTTCGTCTCTCTGTCTAACCTGCTATCTTTCGGCCCGCTCACGAAGCTCCATGCTATATAGGCAGTCCTAACTGTGTAGCAATGACCGCTAACTTATCGAGATACATGTCGGTCGTCTAGTGTTGCATGAATACTTCTGAATCTTGTCTGCGCTTTAAGGGTTTTACTGGCGCATCCTGGCAGGCTCGCCAGTTTTTGATGGAAGCACGAATAAGTGTGGGCCCAGCATCCGTTCATTGGAATGACTCGGTGATCAGAGCATTATAAAATAAAACACAGAAGGTTTTATGGACAACACTAGAAACCACACAAAATATTTACAGTCTCACTACTGTTCAGCAATAAACCGTCCGTTTACTCTCGTGACGTGCCGTGCACTCCTACACTCACCTCCTCACGCTGTCATCGTGGTCACCCTGGTGGTCGTCGTCATGGTGTTGTCGCTGCGTGGCGCGATTAAGGTCACGATGGCTCGTCACCTAGTGCGCCCCGGTTGTGACAGGTCAGCAGGGAGTCGCAACGGCCGGTTGGCCCGAGGTTGTTACCATGCCTGGATGATGGTTAGCCAGCCGCTTCCAGCTGCATAATCGCCTCTGGTCGCTCCACGACACCCGCACCTACCAGGCCGCTGGCGCCCTAAGAATCCAAGGACGGGATCTCAGCGCCATTCGACAGTTACTCCAGGCCGCTCAAACTGCAGGCCGCTGGTGCACTCAGGAACCAAGCACGACATCTCGGTGCTGTCGCAACAGTCACACCAGGTCACTCGAACAGCAGGCCGCTGGTGTACCGAGAAACACTACGAACTGCCGTCGCCGATGTCCACCCGCTTTTCTGGTGCTCTTCTTTCGCCCCAGTTCGTTTTTTCTCTACCACAATTACCATCACCTGCTCTTCGCTTTTCGCCACAGGGGAATTATCGTCACCAGCTGCCTCCTCGTACTGTCACGGCCACGCACCACTATTCACGTCACCACAGGCAGGTTCTATCAAACCCAATGGAAACATGAATATGAAAAAAATGCACGCGCATGCTTTTCGCATCGTTGAAGTTGCGAAAGTTTGTTGCAGAAGGAGGAGGAATAAATGAGGAAGGACAGGGAGGTTAGCCAGTTTGTTGCAGAAGAATGCTGTTTAGAAGGTACAGGTGAAGTTAGGTGAGAGGTGTGGATTTTGTCCAGGATGGCACGTTTCATAGCTCGAAGCAATTCCCTTCACTGGCTGAGCTCGAGCATGTTGGCGGCATGTGGTTCTAATATGCACATTATAAGCCACAATAATTGCGCTACATGCAGTGCACAAGCAACTCTATGCTTCTATTTTGATATCACTCAAGTATAATGTAAATTAGTTACAATTATGTGACTTCGGGGTGGGAAATACTTCAACACACAAGGGGACGTGAAGTGCAACTCGCTCCTGGTGAGTTAGCAGCTTATCCTTTATTGTCCCTGTCACTCTGGTTGCTTTCACAGCCTTTTACGTCCAGTGAAAAATTCCAGTCATCAAGATTGTTTCTTTCAGAATACCTGGTAAAAGCAACCTGAATAATTTCCTCCAACAAATGATTTCGACGACTCCGTGTCATCATTTTAACGTGTTAAAACGGCGAACACTTTGCGTTCATACCACTCTACAAGCGTCTCGCTTGCCACTTACCCGCAGGTCACCGGATCAAACTCCGGCTGCGGTGGCTGCATTTGCGATGAAGGCGGAAACGGCCATGAAAGTGGCCTCCACTACGGCCACTTTCATGACCATATGATGGTTTTAAGACGTTCAACACCACTTATCAATGAATCAATCGCTGGCCCCTTATGAACAAGCGTAAAAGACAGGAGCGATGAAAGAAACATTGGCGAAGGACGGCATTCAGAGCAATCGCTCTAAGACTATAGCGGAGCAACTGAATCTTCGAATGATTGAAGCGTCTCTTGTAGCATCGTTTTTTGTTACAGGACCAACCTAACTATTTTATTGTATTTCCAGTCTGAGATTGCCCTGTTACGAGTGCGCGTTACTTCCCGCGTAGAAGTTTTTTCAGATTCATGCACTACAAAAAAACTGGCGAGTGGTGTGTGCAGATAAAACAGAACCAGTTGGATTTGCAGACGTTAGACTATAACATATTACTAACCAACGTTGGTACAGAAAACCTCGTAGAGCTGATATCTGTACGCCACTGGCTCATACTAAAAGCGTTAGTTGACTCGTATTTTCCCTAAAATTTGAGTCTCGTGAAACGACTCAGGTTTGTTGTGTCGTAAAGGACTGAGTTTGTACAGTGATCTAAGAAAGACGCAAATTTGTAGTGTTCTCTCATTGCTAACACTTTAACACAAGGCTGGCATGACCGAACAAGGAAGCGACGGTGCAATGCTGCAGTTGGGCCGTCTACTGACATTCCTCGAGAAAATGCTCCTTTATTCCACTTGGCGGCACGACAGTATACGGGCACTGCGAATAGCTTTAGTTCTTTTGGCTAGATATGCCTGGCAGGCGCGTATTCTCGTTAAAAAAAAAGAGAACATGCGAACATGGACACGAAGAGAGATGTCAAAACAATACTTTTGTTTATTTGACTTCAGCTATGTCTTTGTGGCCGTGTTTGCGCGCTCTGTCTTCGAACACTAATAGAAGTCCACCAGCCGAGCTTCTTGGTATTTTAAGGGCGCGTCAGTAAGCAAAGAGATGACTAGTGCACAGAGACAAGCTAAACATACAATGTTTGTGGTGAACCCATTCGTCGTTTAATACCAAATTTGTAGCTGGATATCAGCTATGGTATCCACAAATAGCCAGAAATAACTAAGACTCACCAGCATTCGGACAACAGTTGTCATCACTAGTCATAATATAAGAACACCAGGCTAAGTCTGTCGATGCTCGTCCAGCAGCTACCAACACAAGCAATAGTTAACTCACCTGTAGCCAGAGTTGGTCAACTGCATACTTAGCACTGCTTAAAACTGGCCGGGATTCAGTCCTAATTTTTCGCGCTAATCAGTGCATGAAGTACGCGAATAAACGTGGTAGAGAAACTTGGCCAGAGATTTTCGTCGCAATGAACAAATCAATCTTCAACGTACTTCGTGAAGAGGTCCCGGAAGACATTTCATTTGGTAGCCAGTCAGCATGAAAGGAACCTGAGCGGTAGTCTATATTACCGATTTTGGAAAACAGTACCAGTGTTGCTGCTTCCTTCCACATTATCTCTAAGCGTTCTGTTCTGATAATCATTTCGTGAGCTTCTCGCCGAAAGCAGGCGAGTGTAAAAAAGAGGCTTGAGCATTTGTTACAAAGGTTCACTTCTTTGAAATTGACGCAGCGGCTAAGGACGCCGGTACATTGATGATCCTGAGCAGCTTAAGCACCTTCTCACTCGAAGATGTCAGGGCGGCGGCGCCCGGCTGTCTTCTGTGGCAGCAAACGTACATCTTCCGTGACCGTACTATCACCAAGTCCCTGGTAGAGAGGGCAGCTTCCATGGGGTTTTCGGCCATCGTGGTCACCGCGGACTCTCCCGTGTTGGGAGACACTGTGCGTCGCCATGCGTATCGAACCATCTTGCCACGTGGTCTCAGGTAATCTTAAATTTTGGAGTCCTCAATTGCAGCTTAGTTGGTATATTCTAAAGTTTAACCTGAGAATTTCCCAACTCAACCAAAATACCTTTGGTGAGATCCTCGCAATCGGGGTACGCAGTATCTACTGCGCCACCGTAATGCTAAAAATGCATTCCGAGTTTTCTTGAAAAAAAAGTTTAATTGCAGCTCATGTAACAGTTAAGTTAATGAACTAACTGATGCACAAGCTTTTTCGTTTTTGGTGGCAAGTAGTTACCTAGCCCGCATAAGTGTTTGCTTAATGGAAAAGACCACCACTTTCGAATGCTAAGGATTTCTTTGCGTACTGCAAGCACTTTTGGCATCTATCTATCTATCTATCTATCTATCTATCTATCTATCTATCTATCTATCTATCTATCTATCTATCTATCTATCTATCTATCTATCTATCTATCTATCTATCTATCTATCTATCTATCTATCTATCTATCTATATATCTATCTATCTATCTATCTATCTATCTATCTATCTATCTATCTATCTATCTATCTATCTATCTATCTATCTATCTATCTATCTATCTATCTATCTATCTATCTATCTATCTATCTATCTATCTATCTATCTATCTATCTATCTATCTATCTATCTATCTATCTATCTATCTATCTATCTATCTATCTATCTATCTATGTATGTATGGGTGCTCTCAAGATCACCCCCTTAACTTGGGGTACACTAAAATTGGTACGGGAGGGTAAGATGACTTGACGAATATGACGAGTTGGTAATGACATGAATAATGTAACAATGTGGTCGTGCACTTTAGTCAAACACTTTCTAAAGAAAAAGAAACGGTGGCACGCACACAGGGGCGTGTATATGCCACTGGTATGCGGGTATGTGCCCCAGGCGATAGACATTTTATATCTACCCAGGATCGGCGACCACAAACATTAGTAATTTTAACGCTTGAATGTTAGACAAAAGCTGATATTGGAAGCGTTGACCAGATGAACGCAAAGAATAAACGTCAGTGTCCCAGCAGAAATTTATTCCTAGAATTCTGCATGGCAGTAAAATACTCTACAGCAGAGCCACACCAGGTCTCAGAGATACTTTCCAAATTTGAATTGAATGGAATTTAAACTTTATTCAGACACCCATTGTATAGGTTGAAGGGTTAAAGGCAGATACGGCTGCCCGAGAAAGGCCCCCTACTCGTACTTCGCTCAGGGGTGGGAAACTGCGGAGCGTGGGCAAATACAGGGAACAATATATGGCCAAAATGCCGCATGCAGCCTATACAAGCAATCAAAACACAATAAGAAAAACAGCTACATTCATAACACCACAATAATAACACGTGTATGTAAATGTTTATACAAGCCAAAATGATCAATGGTACAGAACAGTACTAAAAGAAATAGGAGAAAGAAAAGAACAGGCGGAAACAGCACAACATAAACGAAGCACCAGGAGCTTATCGAATGGTAATCTTTAACTCTTTTTCGAAGCGGTACGTTGAATAGTTGCCCTGAATAATATCGGCAACAACTCGATTGTTATTTAGGAAATGTGGCATTACGTAGGCAATAGGCTCAGTACCATATTTAGTTCGACACATAAGCGTTCCGAGTCGGTTGTGCGTGGGTTAATATTGAGAATGGACAGATGACGATGACTACGGGCAGTCCAGAAGGTCCACGATGACGCCACAAGGCTCGTCCTGACGGTACCAACATAGACGCCGTCCGCTTCGGTCTGAAGAGACCGGGATTCAGGACACAAATAAAGTTTTGTGAATGAATGAGTGAAAGAATTAATGATGAAGGCAGGATTTGGCGGTCATGAACATTTTCTCTATGTGTATGTATAGCGAGTTTTAGTTTGAATACGCGATCTATATTTAGTATATGAAGCTTGGAAAAGGATAGCCCTGCGTGGCCCCTTCGCTTAAGGCTTTCGATACAATCAACAACTGTTTTTTTAAAATTGTTAATCTATTAAATTTTTTTAATAGTGGTACCCCTGATTAGGAGACGGTATTGCAGATGAGAGTGATCAAGGGCATATTAAAACTGCAGTTTCAACCATTTAGGTACCAAGGAGGTAAAATTATATTTTGAGATTGGACTACACATAGTTATTAGTGAGATTGACCAGCCATAGGCCCTAACGTTCGTAAACGTAAATTCTGGTTGCAGTAAACGCTATCAAATTTTTTAAACATTGCATATTCACTTTTAAAATACAATCACCACGTCTGGTTAATTTCAATTGTAGTGAGATGTCATCAACTGAAGTTGACTTGTGTAACAGTGTTTAGGATTACTATACTCGTGAGCCCCAGCGCAAATAAAAGCACTTCGTATCAGCTTATCGCTTCTGTTTTTACTAATATTCAAGTTGCTGTGGGCATTGTTACACAACTGCAAAAACATGCTAATACAAAAAATGCAGCTGTTTGACGTATGTTTTTGCACGGATTTGTGCATATATTGAGAACTACTTAAAAAAGTCTCGCTCAACAAAAAAATTAAAACACTGTCACCTGGCATCCACACGCTTCGCATAACATCAATATCCAAGGTGTGTGAGATCTGCCAATTTTTAAGGTACATTTTTTCTTTCAATGTAATGGTGCTTTTGTGGTCAAAGTGCCCTAATCAAGAACGAAAATAATGTACTTTTTTAGTTTTTTCGTTTGAAGCCCCCAAAAGTTGTACAAGCTAGACATTCGGCTAGGTAGCCTGATATTTATTATAGGTGGCTAACAAATGAGGCTCTATCTAGTAGAAAAGGGCGTTGTGTTCATTAAGCCAATGTGGCTTAAAAAAACACCATGGCAGTACCGAGTGGTGATACTGAGCGGATGCGTTTGGTTGTTTTCTCGTCGCTACCAATATCTTCTCTGTTCTTCAAGTTCATTACAAACATGTTATTTGACCCCTATGTTAGAAAAGATTGTAATCGCAGAGCCGAATCACGAGACTGATGTTACTTGAATATAAGCATGTGGCAGGGCACACTCAGAGCATTCACAACTTATGAATAATAGTTTAACAGAAAACCTTCATGGCAACGTATATAACAGATGCATCTTACCGTTACTCACAACTAAAACAGAAACCTGAAAGCTTACGATAGCTTAACCTAGATTTACGACGATACAGCGGATAACAGAAATGAAAACTACAGGTGTAACCTTAGGAGATGATGAGAGAACAATGTGGGCGAGAGAACGAATGGGTGTGAAAGACTTGATAGTTCGAATCAAGAAGAAAAAGACGTAGGCTGGAGACGTGGTGCGTTGGCAGGGTAATCACTGGTCAATATGGGTCATTGATTGTATTCCAAGAGAAGAAAAAATTTGCAGATCCCTCGTATAGTGCGAATCGATATGTCAAGCACGAATGAGGAAATTTGATATGCCAATTTAAAATTAGCTCAACAGGTAGACATAAATTATGCCGTACATGACTTCCATCTATTCATTATCGTGTTTGGACGTGTCATTTACTTTCGTTGCCTATTCACATTACGTGATACTAAATTTAGTATTTGTGGAGCTAGCGAAACAGTCGTGAGCACGCTACGAGCGTAGCATGTAGTCATGTATTACATCACACAGATGTTATGATTATCATGTTTGGACGTGTCAATTACCTTCGTCGTCCAGTCATGTCGCGTGATACCAAATTTGGTAAGTTTGGAGCTTGCGAAACGTCCGCGAGCGCCTTGAGCGTAGCACTTAGTCATGATTTACATGACACGCATGTCATGATTATTAAGTTTAGCCGTCGTTCATTCACATCACGTAACACAGAATTTGTTGTATGTGAAGCTAGTGAAACGACCATGAGCGCATCATGAGCGTGGTATGTTTTTACATTACACGCATGTCATGGTTATCATGTTTGCACCAGTCATGTATTTTCGCTATCAATCGGCGTCGCATATCACCAAATTTGTAATATGTGAATCCAGCGAAACGACCGCGGGCGCACTACCATCGTAGCATGAAGTCATGTTTTACATAATACGCATGTTATGATTATCGTGTTCGGACGTGTTATATACATCAGTCGTCCGTTCGCGTCACGTAATACTAAATTTGGTGTATAAAAGCTAGCGGAATGGCCGCGAATGCACCATGAGCGTGGCTTGTAGTCGTGTTATTGACACGCATTTCGTGATTATCAAGTTTGCACCAGTTATATTCCTTCGTCATGCAGTCTTGTCCCGTAATACTAATATTGGTATATGTGAAGCTAGTGAAACGACGACGAGCGCATTATGAGCGTGGCGTGTGGTCATGACTTACGTGGCATGCATGTCATGATTTTCACGTTAGGGCCTGTCACCTATGTTCGCCATGCAGTCATGTCATACCATACCAGTTTGGCAATATGCCATGTGAACGAAACCACCACTAGAGCAGCAAGACCATGAAATGTAAATCATGACATTCATGACATACATGTTATGATTTTCATGTCATGAGTAGTCACTTATGCTCGTCATATTGTCGTGTTATTCCGTACCAATTTCTGTAATGATGTGATTATCGAAATGGCCACGAGAGCTAAAAGTTATAGGCGGCGAGATAGTTATGCTCAATGTCGGCGAGGATCGCTAACAAATGCTTCAAATAAAAAAAAACATGCGCCAGAGGGAGAGATAAAGTTATGTGTTTCAATAAGATTAGAAAGCTGGCGGATTGAGCGAGGTGGCCGCAACCACCATATGAGGTTGATTGGTGGAACATGGCTGGGACTTTATTCCCTGGAGTGGGCATAGTCACGCTCGTTAGGAAGTTACTTCAGACAGTGTGCGATGATTGTACACGCTCTCTTTTATGTATAGCGCTAAGTAAGTCACCGTTGGGTAAGTGAGAATTTCCACCGTCTTGGCGCCAGACATAATTACTCGTCGGGAAATTTGTTTATTATAGGCAGACAGGTTCTTCTGTTAGCACTCTACCTACGCTTACATCCTCTCTTACAGGTCGTAGTGTTACCATGAGCAAGCTCTCAATTTCGCAGAGTCCGTTCACTTCTCCGTTATTCCGTAAAAACTTAAATTCTAAGAGAACCAATAACAAATGAAAACATGCTCTCAGAGAACTTGATGTAAATAGAAACATTAGTAAAATACACTTGAATAAACAAAGAAAACATAGCCAACGCCAGCTTTGTGAGGCAAAAGGAATATTTGTTTCTTTTGAGTTTTTAAAAGTTTGCAGAACCCACCTAACTGAACATGGCTAGGATAAAAATATGAGGGCGTTCTTCCTTTTGAAGAATGAGAAATTGCAAGTGAATGTTTTCAATATTCGACCGCCTCTTTGGAAGAATGGTTACGCTGCTGGGCTGCTCACCCGAAAGTTGTTGGTCCAGTTGTGTCGGTGGTGGTTGCATGCTTATAGAGGCAAAACGCTAGATGCCCGTGTTCTGTACTTCATTAGTGCACGTTGAAGAGCAACAGTTGATCAAAATTTCCGAAGCCCCCTCCACATCTGCGTGGCTCATAGTCGTACTTTTGGCCCGCAAAACTCGAAGGTATTATTGCTATTACAATTACCAGATGAAGTGCTTTGTGACACCCACTTTATTGCATTCGGTGCAGAATGACGTAGCTGAACTGCTGATGTTACACGTGCTTATGTTGTCTCAGTTTCGCCAATACTGAAGGTGCATGTTCGAAAGGATTCGATGGATGCGAGCCAAAGAGCAAATATTCGAGTGACATGGAGTCTCGACCATCTGCCACTTGGGAAGACATCGAATGGCTACGCCGTCTCTCGGGGTTGCCTGTAGTCGTAAAGGGCGTCCTCACGGGTAAGTTCTATCGTATATCGGTGACCTCGTCGTGTGCACGTTATGCGGGCAGCAGAAAAGTAGTAAACGCATACTTGCTTTATCATGCAGCCGCCGCTTCGAACAGCCACATAAAGCGCGTAATTTAAGCTTGTTTGTGCTCTACCTTATTCAATGTGAGGCATCTATTCTTGTACTGAGCACGCCATGAACGTTTTTATCTATCTATCTATCTATCTATCTATCTATCTATCTATCTATCTATCTATCTATCTATCTATCTATCTATCTATCTATCTATCTATCTATCTATCTATCTATCTATCTATCTATCTATCTATCTATCTATCTATCTATCTATCTATCTATCTATCTATCTATCTATCTATCTATCTATCTATCTATCTATCTATCTATCTATCTATCTATCTATCTATCTATCTATCTATCTATCTATCTATCTATCCGCCTACGTCAGGGTGTCCTTTTGATCATCTCCTCACCTTGGGGTATAGACCAAAATGAGTATGGGTGAATAAGAGGGTTTCAAAAATATGACTATCTGACCATGACATGAATAATTTGAAAATTTCACCACGTACGACGTCAAACTCTTTTCTCCAGACGCGTGTTGCACATGCCTATATATCACGGGTTCGTATTGTGTGGTTATGCGCCCCAGGTGGTCAGCAGTTTACGTCTACTAAGGATTGGTGAGAACTAACAATGGGGATTTATATGCGTACGTGGTATAAAAATCGACATCGGCCGCGTCCACCCGATGAATGCAAAGATGATATGCTATGGTCCCAGCAGCAATCGAACCCAAGCATTCTATGTGGAAACGAGTATTCTACCACAGAGCGACGCCAGGTTTCAGAACTTTTTTTTAAAAAAGACCGTATGCAGTCGCGATGCTGGTGAAACGTCCATTTTAGTTCCAGTGCTGGCCGTTTCAATTTATAAACATTACATATGCACTTCAATGATAGAGGCATCGCGTCGGGTTAGCTCCAACTATGCGCAAATGCCATCCACTGAAGTTTGCTTACGTAGCTCCATCAAGGGCGACCATCTTCGCAATCACAAGCGCTGCAATTCAGCTTGGCGCTTCTAGTGTTGGTAACACCCGTGTTGCTCTTGCCATCATTACGCAACTGTACACAACTGGTTGTATATAATATTGGTGACTGTTCGACATACATGTATTTGCGTATGACACTTGCACATATGTTCAGCGTCAGTTAGTAATGTAGCGCTCAACAAATTGTTATGGCACGTTCATCCTTTCTTATATGAAGGTACATTTCTCACTTTTCTCAATTTCGTAATTCCATAGGCCAACCAAAGTCACATTCCGATTTCAGCAGTGTAAATTGAACTCTTATGCTATAAGTCTAACGTATGCTTGTCTGTAATTTTTGATACCTTTGTCTTTCTGTCGGCGATGCTTTTTGTGTTAGCCCTTTATTGTCGTTAACGTGTTATGAGAATATCATCATCATCATCATCATCATCATCTTCATCATCATCATCAGTCTGACTACGTCCACTGCAGGACAAAGGCCTCTCCCATGTTCCGCCAGTTAACCCGGTCCTGTGCTTGCTGCTGCCAATTCATACCCGCAAACTTCTTAATCTCATCTGCCCACCTAACCTTCTGTCTCCCCCTAACCCACTTGCCTTCTCTGGGAATCCAGTTAGTTACCCTTAACGGCCAGCGGTTATCCTGTCTACGCGCTACATGCCCAGCCCATGTCCATTTCTTCTTCTTGATTTCAGCTATGATATCCTTAACCCCCGTTTGTTCCCTAATCCACTCTGCTCTCTTCTTGTCTCTTAAGTTTACACCTACCATTTTTTTCCATTGCTCGCTGCGTCGTCCTCAATTTAAGCTGAACCCTCTTTGTAAGTCTCCACGTTTCTGCTCCGTAGCTAAGTACCGGCAAGATACAGCTGTCTTATACCTTTCTCTTGAGGAATAGTGGCATATTACCTGTCATAATTTGAGAGTGCTTGCCAAATGTGCTCCACCCCAATCTTATTCTTGTAGCTACTTCAATCTCGTGGTTCGGCTCCGCGGTTACGACCTGCCCTAAGTAGACATAGTCTTTTACAACTTGAAGTGCACTATTACCTATCTCGAAGCGCTGCTCTTTTCCGAGCTTGTTGTACATTACTTTCGTTTTCTGCAGATTCATTTTAAGACCCACCTTTCTGCTCTCCTTGTCTAACTCCGTAATCATGAGTTGCAATTCGTCCCCTGAGTTGCTCAGCAATGCAATGTCATCGGCGAAGCACAGGTTACTAAGGTACTCTCGATTAACTCTTATCCCTAGCTGTTCCCATCCTAGGCTTCTGAAAACCTCCTGTAAGCACGCGGTAAATAGCATTGGGGAGATTGTGTCCCCCTGCCTTACACCTTCTTGATTGGTATTCTGTTGATTTCTTTAAGAAGCACTATGGTAGCAGTTGATCCCCTGTAGATTTCTTCCAGGATGTTTATATATACTTCATCTACGCCCCGATTCCGCAGTGTTTGTAATACGGCTGATATTTCTACTGAATCAAACGCCTTCTCGTAATCTATGAAGGCTATGTATAGTGGTTGGTTATATTCTCAGCATTTCTCTATTACCTGATTGATAGTATGAATGTGGTCGATTGTTGAGTAGCCTGTTCGAAATCCTGCTTGTTCCTTTGGTTGATTGAATTCCAATGTTTTCTTTACTCTGTTAGCAATTACCTTTGTAAATAGCTTGTATACTACAAAGAGCAAGCTAATCGGTCTGTAATTCTTCAAGTCCTTGTCATCTCCTTTGTTATGTATTAAGGTGATGTTGACGTTATTCCAGGACTCTTCCCGTCAGGAGACACATCGTAAACAGGGTGGCTAGTTTTTCTAACACAATCTGTCCTCCATCTTTCAGCAGATCTGATGTTACCTGATCCTCACCAGCAGCTTTGTATCTTCGCATACTCTCCAAAGCTTTTCTGACTTCTTCTATCATTACTGGTGGGGTGTCATCTGGGTTACTGCTAGTTCTTATAGTAATAAAATCGTGGTTGTCCCTGCTACTGTACAGATCTCTGTAAAACTCCTCCTCTATTTCAGCTATCTTATCCATATTGGTAGTTATTTTGCCCTCTTTGTCCCTTAGTGCATACATCCGATTTTTGCCTATCCCAAGTTTCCTCTTCACTGCTTTGACGCTTCCTCCGTTTTTCAGAGCGTGTTCAATTCTCTCCATGTTATACCTTCTTACATCGGATACCTTACGCCTATTAATCAACTTTGAAAGCTCTGCCAGTTCTATTTTGTCTGTTGTACTTGAGACTTTCATGATTTGGCGCTTCTTAATGAGATTCTTCGTTTCCTGGGAAAGCTTGCAAGTGTCCTGTCTAACTAGCCTGCCTCCAACTTTCACTGCACACTCCGTAATGATACTCGTCAGACTATTATTCATTGTATCTATGCTAAGGTTGGTTTCCTCACTAAGAGCCGAGTACCTGTTCTGAAGCGAGACTCTGAATTTCTGTACTTTCCCTCTCAGTGCTAGCTCATTGATTGGCTTCTTGCGTATTAGTTTCTGTCGTTCCTTTCTCAAGTCTAGGCGAATTCGAGACCGTACCATTCTATGGTCACTGCATCGTACCTTGCCAACCACTTCCACATCCTGCACGATGCCTGGGTGTGCACTCATTATAAAGTCTATTTCGTTCTTATTTTTGCCATTAGGGCTCCTCCATGTCCACTTGCGGTTTCCTCGTTTTCGGTAGAAGGTATTTAAAATCCGTAAATTATTGCGTTCTGCGAATTCTACTAGTAGCTCTCCTCTGGCATTTCTAGTACCGATGCCATAATCTCCTACTGCCTGGTCTCCAGCCTGCTTCTTCCCTACCTTTGCATTAAAGTCTCCCATCAGTATTGTATACTGTGTTTTTACCTTACTCATTGCCGATTCAACGTCTTCATAGAAGCTTTCAACTGAAGCGTCATCATGGCTGGATGTAGGCGCGTAGGCCTGTACCACCTTCATCTTGTATCTCTTTCAGTTTAATTACGATACCTACCACCCTTTCATTAATGCTATAGTATTCCTCTATGTTGCCAGCTATGTTTCTGTGAATTAGGAACCACACTCACAGTTTTCTTCTGTCAGCCAAGCCCCGATAGCAAAGGACGTGCCCATTCTGTAGCACCGTATAGGCCTCATCTGTCCTCCTAACCTCACTGACCCCTATTATATCTCATATAACACCCTCTAGCTCCTCGAATAGTACAGCTAGACTTCCCTATATATAAGTCTATAAGAATAAGTCTATAAGATAAGTCTATAAGTATAAGTCTATAAGTATAAGCTAAGTCTATAAGTATAAGTCTATAAGATTATAAGCAGACTTATATAGCTATTTTTTATCACTTGCTTTTATTACCAGTTGCTCAGCGCGTTTCCGGTGGTTTTTGTACCGTTTTTACCAGCTAAATTTAGCATGGTTGATTGTGAAGTGCTTCATCTCCAAACAAAGACAATTATGAAGGGTCAAGCGCTTGCGTTCATTTAGTCTATATTCTCATATTGGCATAGTAAGCTGCCTAACCGATGTGAGACGTTCTAGAACAAGGTGTAGCATTCTAGTACAGAAACCATCTGGCGTACACGATGCATATTCCAGACGTCCTTTACGTACATACACATTCACGCAGCAACGCACAGCCAAGAGTCAGCTTATAAATTGTTGCCTTAGCTGATTCTATAGCCAGAGTTTAAAAATATACCAATAGACAAATCTACGCAACTAAATGACGCAAACAAATGAATGTTTTCTACTCACTGCACCACGGAACTCCTTTTTGTTGCCTGGCATGGTTTGCAACACACATTTTAGGTTATATAGCGGGGGGTAAACTCAAGGCAGGAAGTTGTAGATCAGTTTAAAATACGCGCGACAAGTTTTGGCACAACTGACTGAGCTGCGCTGGCACCGTGGCGGTGGAAGGGAAGGTACGCCAAACATCGCTTGAGTTTTTTGCCCCACTACGG